>NC_136908.1:50106755-50328653 GCF_949606895.1 Notothenia rossii | reverse complement strand
GTGGGGAAATGTGGGCGTGTGAGTAGGTGGTGGATGTATCTGAGACTGGAATCATGGTAGAATCCAGAGGATGAGCAATATCCTCTCTCTGATGAGTGGTATGCAATATGGATTCCTGCACTTATCTTGAGGTTGAACTGCACCAAGCTTTCAGAGTGCTTATTATCATTCAAATGAGCAAATAATAACAATAAACCGGGAAGACTCCGAGTACAGAGGTGGGCAGACGAGGGAAGTCCAGAACACCACAGACAGGAAACCAGGAACCAAACTGAGGAAACAGTGACAACGAACTGACGGAGAACACAAAGGAAGACAGACTTAAATATACACAAGACTAATCACAGAGACAAGACACAGCTGGGGAGGGGGCAGGAGGTGAACACAATCAGAAAATCAGCCACAGGAAGTACAACAGGACAAGGAGAAAACACATTTCAAAATAAAACATGAAACACAAAATCATGACACTGTTCAGTTTTGTAATAATTGAAAGGACCACTGTTTAGGATCTAAGGGAATCTATTGGCCGACATGAAATATAATGTCCATTATTATGTGAAATTACCCGAACTAAAAATGCTTAAAGAGCCTGTGACACGAGTTTCCCCCATCATCCAAACCCATCAATTTGAGTAAATATTGTCCCCTTGAAAACCGTTACTGAACTGATTTTGGATATTTGTACTTTGATAACCATTAATCTGCCCTTCAATGTTGACAATTTTCTGGATCTTCCCGGGGATTCTTCAAGTCCCGCCAAATTATGTGTGACGTCATTGCGGGCACAGCGCTCCAGCTGCACCGTTCAGGATCCCAGCATCTGCATGTAAACGCACGATGGCTCACACAGCAGCAAGCTCAGACAGCGATGACAGTTTAATTTTGAACATGTCTGAGAGCTCATATGAGGCTGAAGGATCGGTTTATGTTGTATCTGTTAGAAGTTTAGGAATTAGGTGCGTCAATATGGGCGATAATACGGTCATGTAGCCAGTGCTGGGACTAAAAATCATCCCGGGACTCTCGACCGGCCCACTTTGGTACCGCTAGTAAATTGTCAACGGGGGGAGTGGGGGATGTGCTAGTGACTTATCCGACCGGCCCACTTCGGTACCGGCCCATCGGGATTTGTTCCGATGGCCAGTCCGCCACTGCACCCAGCCCAGCCCACGTAAACTGTCAACGGGGGGAGCCTCGCTGCGGGGAAACGGTGGACCTAGTGTCCTGATCGGAGTGGGAATAATAATAATAATAATAATAATCCGTGCATTGTATTGCATTTTAAAAACCACATGTTTAATCCATGTTGGTGTACTACAACTACAAAAAGCATCGGTTTGTTTTCTCATCAGGAAATGCAGACCGGCTCAAACAAACGATTTTTAAATCATCATCCTCACGATCATTTAATGTATCATATGTTCGCCGAATTGACATGACAGCACTGACAAATATGAATATACTGTAGTCAACTTCATTAAAACGTTATTAACGTGCCTAAACTCAGTAATTCACCATTTCTACGCATGACAACACACTTTGTCCGTGTTTGGCTCTCTCGCCGCACAGTGAGGCGTTCCCGCATTGACGTCACTTCCGGCTTCCCCCAAAACTTCAAAATGAGTCGAAGGAATTTCCCCGCGATGTTCGAAATTATTGATATTTATAGGAACGGTATCGCACCTTCTTTTTAAACTGACGGTTCGAGATGACTAGTAGCCCAATATTTCATTGCACAACAGTTGTTGGGAGGCTGTCACAGGCTCTTTAAGTTATTGTTAGTTTAAATGTAGTCCTTCATATGTTGTAGGGAGCTGGTGCTTTGATATGTTTCACTGCCATGCTTCTACAGTAGCCCATAATGGACAAACACTAGCTCAAGAAAAGGGATTTGAACAGATCTATGATGAAGCGCTTGAATGTGGTGGAGGGATGAGCGGAGGGGTATTAAGGCGGTTGCAATCTCTCACCAAGCCACTAGATGCCACTAAATCCTACACATTGCTCCTGTCACAAAATGTTGTTTTTGCAAGGGGCTTTCAGCAAATGACATGATTACACATCACATGAATAAAATGTAGGAAAACCCATATATGTTACAGTCCTAAAGAGGACAAATCATGTTATTTCTAATATATCACATTTAAACTCGCTGCACAGCTGTTCAGGGTGGTGGATGGATTCACAGACTTTAAACACAAGAACAAGTCTCTCAGCGTCTTCTCAAATAAAGCACCAGAGACCACAGATAGTTTCAATTTGTTGAAAAAACTGCATTGTCATCAGTCAAACTTTGTTCTAAATCCTAATCAAAGAGTGTGAGCGTATGAGGAACTTCATAGTTTATTCAACTATGTGAAAGAAAGTTTTTTCTCTAAATTAACTTTTTTGTGAGACAAGATTCACATGAGCCTTATCGCAAAAGTGTAAATGATCTAGTCTCTAAAACTGAAAAAAAGTATACGTTTTACAAAGAAATGCAGGCGAAGAGTCAATTTTGGTGTTGCAAGTGTTAGGGTGCATTTGTGGTCTGTTTCATGGTCTGATTAGTTTTGACCAGTCAAGTTTGCATGCAGGTAAATTGACTGTGTTAAGAGGCTGATTTAATTGGAACAAACACATTTAGGGAACCCATTGGCTATTGTCTAATAAGGATTTAGCTTTTATAAGTTATAAACGAGGTAGTTAACTAATGTACTTGTTAAAAGACAAGAAATAAACAAGAAAGTAGAAAATATATATATATTCTTGAATTTACAAATTAACAATAACGTCAACGTCAGACTGTAAGCAGAATGGTTTCTGAAATTGCATTGAGCATGACATACAAGCTTTGAAAAGTTGAATTACCTTTATAGTGAAAGACTGTCAGCTTGAAAAGGATGGAAAAGGAAAATGCAACCACGTTAACATGCACCTTTCTGTAATCTTAAGAGAGTTGTGCATTAGGGCTGATATAGAAGCAGTTATAATGAGAATGTACATGTAGAGAGACGGCACTGAAGTGGGTTATTCTGGAAGAGTGGATAAAAGAGTTGTTATGGACGTTCTTACTCTTTGTCTAAGCCATAAAAAACTGCCATTGTCCAATATTTTTTAAATACATATCGAGAGAGACTTCGTCCTTGAATTCCCGGCAGTAAAGGT
Source organism: Notothenia rossii (assembly GCF_949606895.1). Classification (NCBI taxonomy): domain Eukaryota; kingdom Metazoa; phylum Chordata; class Actinopteri; order Perciformes; family Nototheniidae; genus Notothenia; species Notothenia rossii. The sequence continues at coordinate 50,325,503 of NC_136908.1, read as the reverse complement.
GTTGAGTAATACAAATTATAATCACCTTTTAGTGACGGATTAAAAGTGCTGATATCTTAATGTTGCGTGTTTACCGTATGATATTGTAGTCTTTTGCCTGTGTCTATGTTTATACTTTTTAGACAATAAACTTTTGAATCCATAGAATCAGGTTTGATTTATGGAGTCATTTATTTTAGAGCACTATTTATTTCCTTCCAAAGCATATTAAGTGCATTCTCATTTTTAAGAGACTGATACTGGGCTGCTGAATAAGCTGTCCAACTCCGAATATGAAAAACCACTGTCTGTTTACAAGCAAAATGAAAAACGCAGAGATATGAACAGTATTGCTCAAGTGGAGAGAAATACAAATGCGGTGTGTATATCTGTAAGCTAAATACACTGAATGAGAAGTGGAGAAAGGAACAGATAAAGGAACGGCGAGGCTTTCAAATGGAAAAGAGAAAAGGAGGATGGCTTAATCAACAGGCGGACAAAACTGCCCACGCTGTTTGCAAAGGCTTTCTCATCCAGCACGCTTTAATGATCAAGGGACTCAAGGCTCTCCACAGGAAGACTTACACACAGACACACAGAGGATTGGAAGTAACTGAGTACATTTACTCAAGTAATGTACTTGTGTTTTTTAACTTAAAGGTCCCCTATTATACACATTTTCAACAATATATTATAGGTGTCAGATATATACAAAACTTGTCTCTGAAGTATTTGGCTCAAAATACAAAAACATATCATTGCAGCATCCCATAAACCCCTCTGTTTCAGCCCTGTTCCAAAAGTGCGGATTCTGTGTCTGCGGCTTTAAATGCTAATGAGATGCTGCTGGCCACGCCTCTCTGTGAAGTGATTGGTTTGAAAAAACACAATGGTGCTCTAGGAGGAGATTCAGGTGAGAAGGTGGGCGGGGTTACCTTGGTTGGTTATTGGCTAATGGTTGCCCAACCCAAAAAAACATTGTGACATCACACAGTGGCCAAATTGTGATCATCTCATTTTCAGACAGGTTTTTATTAGGGCTGTCAGTCGATTAAAATATTTAATCGCGATTAATCGCATGATGTCCATAGTTAATCGCGATTAATCGCAAATTAATCGCACATTTTTTGTCTGTTCTAAATGTACCTTAGAGGAATCTTTTTCAATTTTTGAATACTCTTATCAACATATGAGTGGACAAATAGGCTTTATGCAAATGTTTGTTTATTATCATTGGAACAATGACAAATATTCTCCTGAATATTCTCAACACAACAACCTGGAGCCTCTCTCTCTCTCTTACACTCTCTCCCAACCCTGTCTACTTCTTTGCATTGAGCCAGTTGCTCAAACAGACAAGCCTGTTTACAGTTGTCGGCGAAATGCTCCTCTGTCTTCATACCAGTCAAAGTATGAGACTGAGGTTACCTACTGTAACCCCAGCTTCTATGAGTAGATGGCGCAGCCCTCTAAGGCTATCGCTATTGGGTAATCCCGCTGCGCACCCGCGCAGCACTGAAACACTTGTAGTCCACGCCCACCCGCAAGGTGGGCCCCGCCCTCGGGCCTCCTTCCGGTATAAATAGGAAGGAGGCCCGGCAATCTGCTCCCATACAAAATAACTTTTCTTCAGCTATTCGTAGAGCCAGTGGGGCCCAGCGCTTAGAGGGCCATTTACTCATAGAAGCTGGGGTTACAGTAGGTAACCTCAGTTCTATTTCGTATATGGCTTCGCCCTCTAAGGCTATCGCTATTGGGTTAAGGGCGAAGCATGATGTAGTCTGCGCCTCACTGGGTCCGCCCGGCACTAGAAGCACAGACACACCTGCTCAATAACACCCCATCCCTGTTGTGCCATGCGTAATGGCGCATCACCGTCCCTGGAACATAGCAAAACATGCCTATCTTCCCTGACGGGATGAAGGCTGGGAACAATACATACCCAGCCGCTGTGAGAAAGTGGAGACGAAGGTCCCACCTTGCCCAGCGATCATAGAAGGGGAACAGCAGCTCTCTGCGTGTCAGACAGGAGAGGAAAAAAAGGAAACATCCCTCTCATAAGAGGGATAACGGGGCCGCTCTCCGCGTGCCGAGAGGCAGGAGATAGGCGCACAGCTGGATCCCTGACGTCACTCACTCTGACAAGACACTCCGTACAGGGTGTGTCAGAGAGGAATGAGAGACATCCCTTGAATACAATTGAATAAATGAACAGGGGCAAGACCAAGATGCAGCAGTGCAAATGTCTTCCACTGACATTCCTCCGTGCAAAGCCGTGGAGGAGGACATTCCTCTGGTGGAGTGCGCATTGATGTTCTCCGGGGGATCCACCCCATGAGGAGACATATGCCTGTGACACAGCTTCACACAGCCAGTGTGACAGCCGTTGTGCAGACAGAGGCTGCCCGAACGAGCTCTCTCTATAATGCACAAACAGGCGCTGAGAATGGCGCAAGGCAGCCGTGTGCGCCACTAGCAGGACAGCGCGCGCACAGGACAGAGGAGATGAGATGCGGCTTCTTCCTCCGGCCTGTGAGGAGGGGGGAATAAGCCATCCAAGGTGATCACTCATGACTCTAACGAGCTTGTGATGACCTTTGGCATAAAAGCCGGGTAAGGGCGTAAAACAACTGAACTGCCATCTCCTTGGATCCGGAGGCATGACGGAGCCACAGAGAGAGCAGACAAATCACTCACCCTTTTTGCTGATAGAGCGCCACTGAGGCGCCAGTGCGCGTGACACAGGTCTGAGTCTCCGTACTCCTCGCATAACACGGCTGCTGCGCTCTGCGAGCCCCTATGTTCAATTCGCCGGGAATATACATTGCTCTGATGAGAGCAACGTGTGTGCGCGCCCAGAACAGCAGCCGCCTGGCTGCGTTCAGAAGCTGCGCATATCGTACTCCTCCCTGGCGATTGAGGTAGGCTGCTTCCATAGCCGTGGCCTGTTGTCTGTGCGAATCAACACATTGATTGTACAGCAACGGGGCGACTCCCCCGTTCTTTTCCGAGATTTAGAAAAATAGCGGAGTAAAAACCGCGCAAAACACTGTTCCTGGGATGACAGGAGTGTTTCTTGTATCCCATGGAACTGCTAGTGGGGAGAGGCTTCTCTGTGATGTGCCATAATGGTCGTCATGGTGACGAGCCACGCCATCACCGCCGCTGCCTGTGAGGCAAAAGGGCTGCGAGGGAGTTTCCACACGCTGCATTTCACTCCGTCTGTTACAGCTGCATCAGTCATCTCCTGGTCCCGCCCTCGCTGCATCCGACGAGGTGATTGGATGAGACGTCATCCAATCGAAGTGCACAGACGGCGCACACCTGCTGGGGAGGAGTACTAAGGCTGGGGACAACTGACACTCTGGAGGCTCTGTATTGTGAGACAGACGCCTCCAGCCTCTCGTTGTGTTGCCGCCATATTCTGTGCTTTGTTAGACTGTTTAACAGCGTGTTAAGTAGGTTTTCTGTGCTAGTTACACTGATTAGCAGTCTGTCGTAGTGTTCTGTGTTTAGTATAGTGTGTGTGTATCGCTTAGACCCAGGTTAACTTAGCGCCTGTAGATCAGCATTTGTGTGTGTATCGCTTAGACCCAGGATCGATTAGCGCCTGTAGATCGGCAACAGCTGTGTTCTCGCACAGCCTCCTTTTGTTTGTTATTTTGGTCCACTTTAGAAGTGAGGTAGTTTCTTTCCTTTTGTGTATTACCCGTTGTGGGATAATACCGTGCAACTCTCTTTTGGAGTTCTCCTTTTGTTAAATAACAACAGTCTGGCCCCTTTGTTGTGCCAGGCTGTTTGTGCATATCCTTTTGTTCATTTATAGTTACAAATAAACCACTTGTAACTTATACCAATTCTATTCTGGTTGTGTTTCTTCCCTTTGGAACCCCTAGACCCAAAAGGGAACGTAACACGTGGGGGCTCGTCCGGGATGTAACGGAGCTTGCGGAATTTTTTGGTTAGGCTTACCGACAACCTGGCACACATGACAGCAACGGCAAAAGCTAGAGATATCCTTCTTTAAACCTGGCCAAAAGAAATGTTTGAGAACGATCTGATAAGTTTTAGTCACGCCCAAGTGTCCCGACCATTTACTCTCATGCGCTACAGATAGTACATGTTGACGGTAGGGCGCCGGCACAACTACCTGATGCGCTACACTCCAGTCAGCTTCAGCCGTAGCAGTGAGGGACCATTGGCGCACTAATATCTCCTTATCCAGCACATAAGCTACCTTCTCACCCCTTGCTTTGCTATTACTCACCACCTGCTCGAAACACTTCGCAAGCGTCGGATCAGCCCTCTGCGCAGCGAGTAAACGCTCTCGGGTTACCGGGAGTGTCGAACCGTCAACAACTGGGCTGGCAGGTTGCGCTGGCGCAGTGGCCACGGCAGGGGAAAGGGGAACCACAACTTCTGATCGTTTCTCCGGCATCTTGTCATCTGTAAACAGTGTCCCAAACATAGTATCATTTAGAGACACATCTGAGTCACTCTTACGAGCCTGCGCACGGGTGACGGCACAAATGGGGAAAATGTGGGGATTTGTTACCTCAGGCAGTACAGCCTGCGGAGAATCCAATATTTCAAGCGCAGGAGTTACCTTACCTCCTGCAATGTCATTTCCCATTAAGAAAACTATACCACGTATGGGTAATGCTGGGCATACAGCAACAGGGAAGAATCCAGTAATTAATTTAGATTGTACATGTACATTCTGTACGGGCCGGGGCACATAACCCATTTCAATGCCACATAATATTGATCCATACCCACACGCTGATTGGTCGGAGAATGGCAGGGCAGATGCAACAATCACCGACTGGGAACCTCCAGTGTCTCGTAGAATGCGGATGGGTCTCTGATCCTCCGACTCACCTGTTAACGATATCAATCCCTCAAACACAAAAGGCTTAAAGCAGGGATCTATTTCTTCATCATGGTCGGAGGGAGGAATATTGGGTGACTCCGCATTAATTAACCCAATGCCTTTCGGCCGGGTCAGACTTGGTGGTTGCTCTTTACGTTTACGAATCATGCAGTTAGCAATAACATGTCCAAACTGATGACAATAGTGGCACTCCCTCTCCTCTCTTGTTACCCTATACACATTCCCCGGCTCAGAGGGTGCAGCAGACGCGCTGGGTGCCCTCTCAGTAGCGACAGGGGAAAACACAGTTTTATGCATCAACACATATTCGTCAGCCAGTACAGCAGCTGCGGAGAGCGACTGTACTCTCTGTTCATTTATGTATCCCACAATGCGGTCAGGCAACCCCCTTTTAAATTCTTCCATGAGAATTAATTCTTTCAAAACAGAATACTCTGCAGCGTTACACGAGTCAATCCACTTCGTAAATAACATCCCTTTTTCCCTGGCAAACTCAACATGGGTTTGATTAGAACCCTTTCTATGGTTCCTGAACTTCTGCCGGTAGGCTTCGGGAACTAGCTCGTACACCCTAAGTATGGCACGCTTCACCAGGTCGTAACTTAAGCTGTCCTCTAACGAAAGGGCAGAAACTGCCTCTTGAGCTCTCCCGTGAAGCCTACACCGCACTAACAGCGCCCAGGCTTCAGCCGGCCACTGTAGTGCCGCTGCAAGGTGTTCAAACGCACAAAAATACGCATCCACTTCAGTCTCGAGGAAAACCGGCACTAATGCTAAATTTTTCCCTACATTGAAGGCAGGTGGACGAGAAGGCAATGAAAAGCTTTCTCTAGGATTGCAAATAACACCAGATGCGCGCAGTTCGGAATCTAGCTCCATCTGCCGTATCCGGACTTCCTTATCTGCTTCGATTCTTTTTGCCTCCAACTGAAACTGCCTGTCTCGCTCCCTGTCTTTTGCTTCTAACTGAAGTCGGGCGAGGCGGACTTTAAGTTTATTCCCTTCCCGGGAATCTGTACTACCAACCGGAGAGGGTGGACATTTACGAGGCGGCCCGAGCAGTGCTTCACACGGCCCGCCCCCCTCGCTGCCATCACTCTTTTCTTGGCTAAATGTAAACTCCGCCGCCTGCCTCTGATTTAACGGGTCTTCAGTTAAGGCGTTAGACCCTGGGAACTCAGCGGGCACAGCCAGTACTAGTAATTCCCTTCTCACCATCTGATCCCCCACCAATGCCTTCAGTTCTTCCTTTAACATCTGCCGACTCACCACAAGACTGAAGTGCTGCGCTATTTCTATCAAGTCGTCCTTTTTACACCGGTCCAGCTCCTCATAGGACGGCCAAACTAAGAACGACTATAAGGCGAAGACCGCCATTCTTGGGTGTACTGCCGCCCGTATTTACAAAAGTGTTTGTTGCTATAAAAAAAACACCTATAACCCCAGGGATTCTATTCAAAGGATCCCGGACACGAGCCCCCACGTGTTACGTTCCCTTTTGGGTCTAGGGGTTCCAAAGGGAAGAAACACAACCAGAATAGAATTGGTATAAGTTACAAGTGGTTTATTTGTAACTATAAATGAACAAAAGGATATGCACAAACAGCCTGGCACAACAAAGGGGCCAGACTGTTGTTATTTAACAAAAGGAGAACTCCAAAAGAGAGTTGCACGGTATTATCCCACAACGGGTAATACACAAAAGGAAAGAAACTACCTCACTTCTAAAGTGGACCAAAATAACAAACAGTCTGGCCCCTTTGTTGTGCCAGCTGAAACTACCTGATGCGCTACACTCCAGTCAGCTTCAGCCGTAGCAGTGAGGGACCATTGGCGCACTAATATCTCCTTATCCAGCACATAAGCTACCTTCTCACCCCTTGCTTTGCTATTACTCACCACCTGCTCGAAACACTACAAGTGAAACATGTTATGTCCAGCGCGTATCACCCAGAGTCGCAGGGTGCGTTGGAACGGTGGCATCAGACCCTAAAAAGCATGCTGCGGAAGTACTGTTTGGAAACGGAAAAAAACTGGGATGAGGGAATTCCCTTCGTCTTGTTCGCAGCTTGTGAAGCTGTGCAGGAATCGTTAGGATTCAGCCCCGCGGAACTCGTTTTCGGCCATACGCCCCGCGGCCCCCTTAAAATCTTACATGATGAGTTTCTCTCGGCTGATACTCCTCCAGATAAGAACGTATTGGATTACGTTAGTCAGTTTCGTGAGCGCCTGCACTGGGCAAATTCACTCGCTAGAGAGTCGCTCTCCGCTTCACAGGCTGTCATGAAGCGTAATTATGACCGTGCCGCTGTTCCTAGGCATTTTGAGATAGGGGAAAAGGTTCTTGCATTATTGCCTATCCCTGGCGCTGCGCTCTCCGCTAAATTTCTCGGGCCGTACGAAATCTGTGACTGTCTTAGTGACACCGATTATGTTATTTGCACTCCGGAGAGACGACGTAAAACGCGCGTTTGCCATGTTAACATGTTGAAACGTTATCATTCGCGCATCGCTGCCGACAGCCAGTCTGGGGGGTTGGGTAATCAAAGAGTAGCTGCTTCCGCATTAATTGTTACAGATAGTTCCGGCCCATCTGATGACGGTTTGGTGATGCGTTCCCATCACCAGCCGGGTGCCCGGTTATGTAACTTGGAGATGATAGAGACGCTGCCCACTACGTTAAGTCATCTGCAGGCGGAGCAGCAGCATGACATAACCCAGTTAGTGGCTCAATTCTCGTGCCTTTTTCAGGATGTCCCGACACAAACTAATGTGATAACGCATGACATCGATGTAAAAGGCGCGAGGCCGATTAAGCAGCACCCGTACCGTGCAAATCCGACCAAGCGCGCCCTTATGAAACAGGAGGCGGAATATCTGGTAGCTAATGGCTTAGCTACACAGAGCTCTAGTCCATGGTGCTCCCCGTGCCTAGTAGAGGCTAAATCTGACGGTTCTCCGCGCTTTATCACGGACTACCGTAAAGTGAACGCTGTTACGGTGCCCGATGGCTATCCATTGCCGAGAATGGAGGACTGCATCGACAATTTAGGTTCCGCCAAATACGTCAGTAAATTGGATTTGCTTAAAGGTTATTGGCAGGTACGTTTAACAGACCGTGCTTCGAAAATCTCCGCCTTCGCTTCGCCTGACTGTTTCCTACAGTACACCGTCATGGCTTTCGGTATGTGTAACGCGCCTGCCACCTTTCAGAGACTGGTGAATACTGTATTATCAGGAATAAATAACTGTAATGCGTATTTAGATGATCTCATTGTGTACACTCCCACCTGGGAGATGCACATGCAGATATTGGGTCAGGTATTCACCCGCCTCGCACAAGCATCTCTTACTTTGAATCTGGCCAAGTGTGAGTTTGGGAAAGCTACTGTCACCTACTTAGGGAAGCAGGTTGGGCAAGGCCAAGTCCGACCAGTGGAAGCTAAGGTTGCTGCAGTGACTGAATGTGCGGTGCCCGGCACCAGGAGTGACCTCTGCCGTTTCCTCGGCATGGCAGGCTACTACCGCAGTTTCTGTCGCAACTTTTCCACTGTAGCCCAACCGCTAACTAATTTGATAAGTCCCAAGGCGGACTACGTTTGGACCCCCGAGTGCCAATATGCATTTGAATGCGTAAAAACACTCTTAAGTCACGCTCCTGTGCTCGCTGCTCCCGACCTGGCTAAGCCCTTTACACTAGAGGTGGATGCCAGTGCAGTGGGGGCCGGTGCTGTGTTGCTGCAGGAGGATGCGGATGGAGTGGATCATCCTGTCTGCTACTTCTCCCGTAAGTTCAACAAACATCAGGTCCGGTACTCTACCATTGAAAAGGAGACCCTTGCTTTGTTGTTAGCTCTCCAGCACTTTGAAGTTTATGTCGGATCTAGTTCTTTGCCAGTTGCAGTATTTACCGACCATAATCCCATTGTCTTTTTGTCCCGCATGTACAATCACAACCAGCGTCTCATGCGGTGGGCTCTGATCGTCCAAGACTACAACCTGCAGATCCGACACAAAAAGGGTTCAGAGAACGTGTTTGCAGATGCTCTGTCCAGACTGTAGTGATGTGTTCTGTGTTCGTTATGTTGTGGGGTATGGTTCATCAAAAACCCTGTGGGGTTTTGTCTTAAGGGAGGGGGTGTTACAGCTGCATCAGTCATCTCCTGGTCCCGCCCTCGCTGCATCCGACGAGGTGATTGGATGAGACATCATCCAATCGAAGTGCACAGACGGCGCACACCTGCTGGGGAGGAGTACTAAGGCTGGGGACAACTGACACTCTGGAGGCTCTGTATTGTGAGACAGACGCCTCCAGCCTCTCGTTGTGTTGCCGCCATATTCTGTGCTTTGTTAGACTGTTTAACAGCGTGTTAAGTAGGTTTTCTGTGCTAGTTACACTGATTAGCAGTCTGTCGTAGTGTTCTGTGTTTAGTATAGTGTGTGTGTATCGCTTAGACCCAGGTTAACTTAGCGCCTGTAGATCAGCATTTGTGTGTGTATCGCTTAGACCCAGGATCGATTAGCGCCTGTAGATCGGCAACAGCTGTGTTCTCGCACAGCCTCCTTTTGTTTGTTATTTTGGTCCACTTTAGAAGTGAGGTAGTTTCTTTCCTTTTGTGTATTACCCGTTGTGGGATAATACCGTGCAGCTCTCTTTTGGAGTTCTCCTTTTGTTAAATAACAACAGTCTGGCCCCTTTGTTGTGCCAGGCTGTTTGTGCATATCCTTTTGTTCATTTATAGTTACAAATAAACCACTTGTAACTTATACCAATTCTATTCTGGTTGTGTTTCTTCCCTTTGGAACCCCTAGACCCAAAAGGGAACGTAACACCGTCTCTCATCATGAGGCGCGTACACGCCCAGGGGATGAGAGGTGTGTGCATGCTGTCCACACGAGGCGTTATAACGGTGCTCGTGGGTTATTATGACCGTGTGTAGGAGGCATATCTGGGACAGAGGAATACCGCGAGCTCTGCAGTTTATAAACCAATTGGTGGACCACCTCTGAGGTCCCCCTGTTGGAAGAGACCCAGGGGGATCATCACGTGACCAGCTGACGCCAACGCAGAGCAGCTGCGTCACGGAGAGGGCTGTGTGGGTTGTGACACGCCGGAGGAGAGCTGTCAGTTCCTCCCCTCGCTGCCGCGAGAGCCGCGCTCTCATGCTGGCTGAGTTTAATTCCACTCCCAGATAACGATTTCTGAGAGGGAAGAGGACAGCTCTTCTTCCAATTTATTATGAAACCCAGGCTTTGACAGATGCGATACGAGATGTACCGTCTGTAAAGCGACTTCCTCCCTGGGGCGAGCCAGCAAATAGCAGGTCGTCCAGAGAAACCACACTCTCATCCCTCCTCTGTGTAGTGGCTCCAGCCTTCTCTACACAAAAATGCGAGGAGCCAGGAAATATCCGAACGGCAGACTATTGTCTGGTCTGATATTCCCTGAAATGAGAAAACGCAGGAATTTCCTGTGTTTTGGGATAATGGGTACGTGGAAGTATGCATCCTTCAGGTGGAAGTGAACCAGTCGTCCTGGTGAACACATTCCAGCACCTGTTTTGATCATCAGGTGGAATACTGACAGATCGAGGATGTCTCATTCCCCCAGTCTTTTTCGGGATTAGAAAAATAACGGGAGTGAAAACCCCTGATTTTCCTCCCTTTGAGGAACCCTGGAAATATCCTCTTTCAACAGGAGTTCCAGCAGCTCGGATTGGAGTGCAAGACATAGCTTCTGGGATAACAGGAGTGTTTCCTATATCCCATTGAACTATGGGGGGGGAGAGAGAGGCGAACTGCAGGACGTATCCTCTGCTGATCAGCCTGCTCATCCATCTGTCCATCAGACACACGCGCTGCCACTCTGAGAAAAACTGTTTTTGGTCGTCATGGTGACGAGCCACTGCCGCAACCCAAGGTGTGCTTGGACTGAAAGGGCTGCGCGGGGGCCTCCACACGCTGCGTCTCACTCCGACTCTCATAATGAGGCGCGTACACGCTCAGGGGATGGATGGAGGTGTGTGCAGTGCTGCCCACATGAGGCGTTAACGGCGCTCATGGGTTTATTAAGGCTGTGTGTAAGAGGCGTATCTCGGACAGAGGAATGCCGCGAGCTCTGTAGTTTATTAACCAACAGGTTAAAACCAGGCTTCTGCAGCGAGCCCCGCTGTCTCCTAATCAACAGATTAGTGGCAACCGGCTTAGTTAGCGCGCTCTGAAATGTATTAACCGACAGGTTGAAACCAGGCTTTAGCAACGAGCCCTGCTGGCTATTAACCGACAGGTTATAGGCAGCTGGTTTACACAGGGCGTGAGGCAACCCAAGGTGGGCTTGGTACGAGCGGGCTGCGCGGGGGCCTCCACACGCTGCGTCTCAGTCTGACTCTCACCATGAGGCGCGTACACGCTCAGGGGATGGATGGAGGTGTGTGCAGTGCTGCCCACATGAGGCGTTATATAACGGCGCTCATGGGTTTATTATGACCGTGTGTAGGACGCGTATCTCGGACAGAGGAATGCCGCGAGCTCTGCAGGTTATTAACCAAGGTTAAAACCGGCAGGCTTCTGCAGCGAGCCCTGTTGTCTACTTAATCAACAGATTAGTGGCAGCCGGCTTAATTAGCGAGCTCTGCAGGTTATTAACCGATAGGTTAAAACCAGCAGGCTTCTGCAGCAGGCCCTATGCGCCGTGGCGCTGCGGGCGCTGTCGCTGGGGGCACTCAGCCTGGAATACTGCTCATTCCCCCGTTCTGGCTTCTCTGTGATGTGCTGGTCGTCATGGTGACGAGCCACGCCATTGCCCTCGCCGCCGTTGCCCGTGAGGCGAAAAGGCTGCGAGGAAGCCTCCACACGCTGCGTTTCACTCCGGCTGTCATCATGAGGGGTGTACACGCTCAGGGGATGAGTGGATGTGTGTGCAGTGCTGTCCACATGAGGCGTTATAACGGCGCTCATGGGTTATTATGACCGTGTGTAGGAGGCGTATCTCGGACGGAGGAATGCCGCGAGCTCTGCAGGTTATTAACCGATAGGTTAAAACATGCAGGCTTCTGCAGGGAGCCCTGCTGTCTACTTAATCAACAGATTAGTGGCAACCGGCTTAATTACCGGCTCTTCTTCCTCGGAGGCTCTCGCGGAGCAGACCCGGAGCGGGGGAGCCTCACTCCCCTTTGACTCGCCGCCGGGAGACCCTGTCTCTGGGGTGGCGGGGGATCGGAGACGTGGGACGGAGCCCCTGCAGCCGCCGAAGGGCGAGTCTGACGCCGAGGCAGTTGCTGTGGGCGTCTCTCCGCTTGCGGCCTCCTGTGGCCGGCGTGGACGCCGCGGCTGCTGCGGCTGCTGCGGGCATTGGTGCCGCTGTGGGCGCTCAGCAGGCTGGAGCCAGTTGACATGCTGGCGAATGCCGTCCGCCTGTTCCGCGGCCGTCTTCATGGACTCCACCATTGCGTGGAACTGGGGTCCTAACAGCCCGTACGGGCTGATTGGAGCGTCCAGTAGCACTTTTCTGGCCGTCTCCGTAACAGACGCCTGCTGCAGGTGGCGCTGGATCTGTGTCACCCACGCGGAAATCCTCGCCTGGGAGACAGCGACGGACGCGCACAGCAGGGCCGGCCCTGACCAATTTGCTGCCCTAGGCAAGATTTTAGCTGGCGCCCCCCCCCAACAAATGCATATGGACACAAGCTGTGTGCAAATGTATTTAGTATCCTATCCATTTGAGCATGATTTAAGTGGGGGGTGGACCTCACCTCCTCTAGGGGGGTCCGGGGGCATGCTCCTCCGGGAAGATTTTTTTTAAAATATTGAAGTTACAAGCCTCAATCCGCTGCACTTTGAGAGCAACATTAAGAGATCTATGGATACATCTCTCAACACCCATATGAAACAGAACTGGAAGCAGATTTTCTTTTTCTTTATGGATATTTTACAAATCACTCCCCTTTTAAACTGTATTCTTGTTTATTAATAACAACTTTATTTTACTGTCATATAGTATTTTATACTATAAGAGAATAGATGAAAATCAATTCTCTTATTTTTTTATAGCTATAATGATCATATAAAGGTGTGCCTTTACCTCACTGAGCTGAGGTTATCAGAGCCTCTCAGTCTTTCAGGAGAGAGCTCTCTAAAGCTCTCCCCCCCGCGGCTGCTTACAGAGTAAATTCCAATGTTAATAAAAGCTGTATACGTTTTTTGGGAGTTTGATTTATTTTAAATTAACACAAATACAACATTTAAAACCTATAATTGCACACTAAAACCATTATTTCAAAAAAGAACTATTTCACATAAACCTCTGGTTTTTACTGGGGCTGGGGCAGTAAAACTTGATTTGGGGGGGGGGTGCGCGCCATAGTTTATAGGCGCTGTACGCAATATAGGCGTAGTTCTGTTAGTATAAGATAATAAGATGTACTTTGTTGATCCAAAATCGGGAAATTGTTTTGTTATGAAATTAAAAAAATATATTTCTAACTTTTTTATTTTTTTTATTTTTGGCGCCCCCCATTGATTGATGCGCCCTTAGCATTCGCCTATACTGCCTATGCCAAGGGCCGGCCCTGGCGTACAGAGTGAGCGTGGTGCTGGCCGCCTTGCTGATTTCCTCTGCCTCGGTGGTGGACCGCTCTACCAGTGTCACCACCGAGTTGGAGAGCAGCGCGATGATATTCGCCGCCGCCAGAAAGGCACACTGGTGCACCCGGTTGGCTTGGTGGGCGACATACTCTCTGGGGGAGCTCAATGTAGGGCGCCGTCCTGTGGCGAAGGAGAAGGGGACCGCGTGCTCCGCCGCCAAACCAGCCCCCTGCTCCGACTCTGTCTCCCCTGTCCGGGGGAGAACCGCATGGTGAACCATGGAGGGAGACGGGGTAGGAGTCGTCCGACTCCTGCCCGGCACTCGGCTCCAGGGACATGCTGCCGTCCACGTGCTCCTGGACGGGCCAATCGTCCTCGTCGGCCGCAGCAACTAGAGCGTCCGCTCTTCGCTTCCTGTCGGCTGATGGAAGACGGGCACAATGTGAGCAAGCGACCTGCTGGCTGAGAGCCACGTCCACGTGCTCTAGCCCCAGGCAGTATTCGCACATTGCGCGCTGGTCATAGCTCATGATATATCCTGAGCCACATGAGGGACAATTTTGGACGCAGTTGTTGCTCATGATGATTTAATGATTCTGTGCTTCAGTAACTGCCGAGGTTTGCTGAAGAAAAGAGGGAGCAGATTGCCGGGCCTCCTTCCTATTTATACCGGAAGGAGGCCCGAGGGCGGGGCCCACCTTGCGGGTGGGCGTGGACTACAAGTGTTTCAGTGCTGCGCGGGTGCGCAGGGGGATTACCCAATAGCGATAGCCTTAGAGGGCGAAGCCATATACGAAATAGAACTGAAGTTCCCATAGGGTCAAAATAATGCGCTGTGATGTGCAGTTGACACGTTGGATGTGATCCGAATTATCTAACGCAGCCCCTCGTCGTCCTCCACAATGTTAATTGTCCTGCAAGCTGTAGCCACCGCCACCAATTTAGCTATTGCTGTTGAAAGCTTGCTGCGCGTAGACGCCGTATCCAGGCGTCTCTCCGGCAAACTTTCAAGCGTGGTCTGCCGCAAGCGAGCGGCAGGAGCAAGGCTGCCAGCATCAGCTGTGTGCTTGGCTTGCTGTTTAAAACACCTTTTTTTGTATCCATATCTCTCGCTAAAATCTCCCACCATCCAACAACAACAACAACAACGTCAAGCCTTTGGGCTCTGAAACTACGGGGCGGGCCGAGGACAAATACACATGCGTTAATCGCATGTTAAAATAACTAGAGGCGTTAACTTGACAGCCCTAGTTTTTACATAAATTGATCAGGACCAAAAGAGAGAGAATCTTTTTTCCTGAAACTTTCAGAATCTCTAAACACAGAGGGGACACGAAAAAGTGGATTTTGCATAATAGGGGACCTTTAAGTAACATTTTGAATGCAGGACTTTTTCTTGTAATGAAGTATGACGATAATGTATTGGTACTTTTACTTAAGACACGCATCTGAATACTTCTTCCATCACTGCAGACACACACTCACATAAGGATACATTTTGCTTATTCAATTACACAGGGGGATACTTTGAGTTGGTGCTCTTAGAGGGACAGAGCTCTGTTTCTGGGCTGTCAGCAACTGCCAGGGGGATCAGACACAGGTCCAGTAGCCAGACAGCCAGACTCTAAAGGGAACAAACACAGCTATTTCTAGCGATCAAAAGGCACCCAAACAGAGAGAAAAGCATAAGTACAAGGACTGGTGATAAGACGTCCCACTCCCTGCAGCCAGGCTCTTTACAGATGATTCAGATGTGGCATTCTTCACCGAGAGGAATGGAGATTAATGGTCAGAATATCACAAAAGGCCACTGTATGAACAGTACACCCGTATCAGCATGATCTAAACGGATCAAACCTGCTTACTCCAAATATTCAGACCGTGCTGCCTTTTTCAGCATATTCTCTAAATGTGCCACATCTATCAGGGTTTAGCCTGTGAACCCTTTTAGTTCTGACATTTTGTACACGGAGAAATCACATACTCATGAATACTGCTGCGGCTCCAGTCGGACCTAATATCAGTTTGTGTGAGTATTAGTCCTTCCAAGAAACTGTCAACCGGCCATGGCATTGCATGATTCAACACCCAAACCTTGAAATATTTGAAAATAAACGGACAGCCAACCATTTTAACATTCGCATCTTCCTCACTGTGACGTGCTAAACGTTTTTCTCAACTGGAAAGAAACCCTTATTCAAGTTGAATCCACTGATGTGGCCCCCCTTGCTTTCTTTCTGCAACCTTTTTCCTGTGAAAACAGCTGAACTATCCCAAAGCTGAATAAATATTAAGAGAGGGTGGGAGTAGAGTTTCAAAGAATATGTCTTCATTTGAGGCACTGCAGTTTTCTAATCCTAAAAAAGGAGGGTAATTGATAACTGCTGGAGTTTGTCTTACCAGTGACAGTATGTTGCTCTTAAAGTCAGAATACAAATGCTAATAATAAATTATTAGGGGGGGGCACTGAGATGAGTGGGAGGATAAGTGACTGAGTGGGTGTTTGGAGGCGTAGATATAATATGATCAGCGTAATGGAGGCATTCATGCATAAATACAAGTCTTCAATTTTGGCTGTTTCAGCTCTGATGCTCTCACAGAGCCATTGTTTGTCATCTTTAATATTGTGTTTTTATCATTAAACAGGCCCATCATTCTGCACCGTTGTTCAAACTGAGATCACTTTAAGAAACACACACACACACACACACACACACACACACACACACACACACACACACACACACACACACACACACACACACACACACACACACACACACACACACACACACACATACACACACACACACACACACACACACACACACACACACACACACACACACACACACACACACACATGTAGTGCCACACATGCTGTTTTTGTTTCCGGAGAGCGCCTCCCGGGGGGCTCCTTCAGGGCTGTTCTGAGAGATAGCGGGGACCCTTCCCACACACACTCTCTCCCCCACTGTCTGACCTTTACAAAACACAAGTCAGAAAATGTGTGGCATTTTCCTCTAATCATCTGCACCTTAACACATGAGAAATGGTGGCGAGCTTCAATTAAGGCTCTCCCACAGCCCCATGACAAATGATTCACTTTCCTCCAATAGCAGTCATTATGCAACCTGGAGGTATTACTACATAATGCTGCATTTTCTTAAACTCCTCTCATATTAGTGTTTTACTCCATTCCTGCTGTAACCCTTCACATTGTTTACGCCCCTCCCCCATCTAGGTTCCCACTGTGTTTTCTTGGAGCTTTATGGTTGACTTTACATGATTGTCTGCTTGACTTTCTTTCAAAGGTCCTCCTCTCGTCAACACACTTCTCATTTCATCTGTGCTGCAATCTCTGAAAAGCTCAGCTCAAGAAACACAGAGCGAAAAAAACTCCATTCAATCCCTTTACGTAATATGTGCCGTGTCTAGGTTGATTCACCCCCTCCTCTGAATCACAACTGCTGGGATGGGAAAGCCACTCATTTTTCTGTCCGACTTTTCCCAAGGACATTGTGCTGTCTTTGGATTTTTGTAACAATAGACAAACAGTCAGTGAACCGTAGAGACAAAGCAGAAAACAATGTGTTTTGTTTTTCTAAATCTCAGAAGGAGCAGAAAGGGTCACCCGGGTGAAAATGTTACCTTTTTGTGCCAGGCAAGGATTCAAAATTAGTAGCAACAACAAACATTGGCCGTTAAAATACTAAACTAGAAGCAGCAAGGCATACACACGTATTAGAGTCATTTCAAACCAAGCTGCTTTCATTTGTGGCATGGGGAATGTTCAGGTAGTGAGATACACAGAGTGGGTTGTTTTAGGGACCGTCTGTTGTTTGGTTAACCCGGCCTCAGCATAGGTTGCTTTACATTACTACAGATTGCCAGACTTTGTGTTGGCCCTACCTCAGCTGTGTTTGTTTTCCTCCTGGAGCTCTGTGCTGTATACCGAGACCTGTCAGTTGTTTACCTTCCAAAAAGCAAAGAGAGAGAGAGGTGAAGATGGTCAGCTCTTTCTTCTCCGCGTCAATCTTTCCACTTGGAAAAGACCCGTGTGAACTGAGTGTTTTTAAACCACCTGAGCCTGGTGTTTACCTCTTGGAAAGGAACTGAGAGACTTAAATGACTGTGCGTTCGTGTATAATGTTCTACAAATTGAAAGTTGAAGAGGCGTAAATGCTAGGGGGAGAGTTGGGGAAAATGCTTATTGCAAGATAAAAAATGCTAATCATAGCATTTTTTCATCCACTACTTTCTCCTTTGCACTTAGTACGCATGGGGAGGTTATATTTTAGTTTCTCTAATATTGGACAGTGCTGGACAGTAAATCTGCCCTACGTCTTACAACATGTTTGGCTGCCATCCCTCTTTTTACTTTGCAGATGAGATAAGTGGAACATGGTGGCTTGTACCTTGTCTCTATACGATAGGTCGGACATTTATATATGACTTATAAATATGCAAATGTATACACTCAAAGGTGAGTGATTTAGCTTAGCCATCCCCTTTAATGTTCTTTCTGTCATTTTACTATGTTGTTTATTATGTAGACACGACATACCTCGCCAGTCAATCAAAAAGCTTGAAATACAAACAAAGAGTTGACACTTCTTTAACAACGACATAAAATAAATACAAGCTGATTCGGGAAACAATTCTGTAAAAGAGGTTTATCACTCCAAGCGACCTCTATCAATTCATCACATGTTCTAGAAGTTATAGATTATAATATAGTAATTTGATGTTTTAATAAACTGTTTAATGTTTTTTTTTAAATAACTTTACGTGGGTCTTAATGCACAATATGAGTTAAGTTCAAAGCACAAAAGATATACTTATATAAAACAGGGAAAACAAGTCTCCTCCTTATGCATGATGAGTCACAGAGCTGGAAGAACTTGGAAATACATGCTTTGATTGTTTGTACCTCTGGGGCAAAGACTTATTAAAAAAACATGTATAATTCAAGTGAGCTAAGTGATAATAAGAGCATACATGTGTGTTATGATAATATTTGAGTTCATTATTACCACACCCCAGAGGGACTGTTAAGTACATGCTTACCATATGCAGTAAGAAAAGGTTTTTGAATACAATACGATTTAGTGGTTTAAATCTAAGAAGCCAAAATTCCTTTCTCATAGAGTTTTAATGGTGGAAATCGTTTTCGCACAGCCATACGGCTAATAACTGAAGTTATTTACCACATCTTCTTATAATTGATTAATTAAACTGCTACCCCATTGCCTTCTGCCTTTGTAAGAAACATCTGATTGTATAGATAGATTTTTTTCTTTATGTATCGGCAGGGATTAGGCTACATCAGTCCTAATGAGAGAGAGGAGAGAGATGGGGAGCGTTTTGTGTCTGGTCTTTGCTCCGGAATAAAGGATGTCCTGTGTGTATTTGCTGGAGCACACAAGGAGTCACTGACCATGCATTGATTTGTGCGAAGTATTGGCTTTTCTCCTGCATTCCCCCTCACCAGGAATGCACAACTGTGCCTGGATCAATGAGGCAAATGGAGGGTTTTATAGGACTAATTCTCAGTGGCTCATGAAGCACACACTGATCACTGCATGTTCCACCTCAAACATTCAGTTCGCCCATTCTCATCGTGGAAATGTATGTCTTACTATATTTCTGACCTGAATTGCAAGCAGTTCCTAGAAGTGCTCATTTTTGGTTATACAGACTCAAAATATATAAGAAATAATTGGAATGTGTTCCCTGAATCGGGGACTGTATTCATTCTCCTTTCCTAAATACTGTGTTGTTATAAAACATATTTTAAAACGTACTTCATGTCTAAGGTATTCAATTCCGTTTTATTTGAGAGTGTCATTTCTGTAAAACCTTCGGGTTTGGCAATATCCTGCATCAGGTATCTAGCTTTGAATCTGGGGACAGGTTGAGGGATGATTGATGATTCCTTTTTTTCTTGTGTCAAACTACTTGGGCATCACTTTTAAAATAACGTTGAAATATGTCAAAGAATATTACAAAACTAAGTCATATTTCCATGCTGGACGAAACACTAGGCTTGTTTGAGATGAGCTGCGGCTCGCCTCGAAAGTAGACGAGAATAGCCGATTGCAGCCGGGGGAGGTCTCAAAAAGCTTGCATGAAGTCGGACAGCTCGGAGTCGGCTTGACTCGGTTTACATTTATAAAGAATGCACAAATGTGTTTAATCGTTAATGTCAGATATGTACCAAGTAAATACATTTGTTCCTGCTCAAGATTAGATTCAACTTTATTGTTATTGCACATATTACAGGTACTGAGAGACAACGAAATGCAGTTTGGCTTCTAACGAGGAGTGCAAAAAGCAATAAAGTGAAAAGTAATGTACAATCTACAGAATAAAATAAAGAATTAATTGAATGATGAATAAACAGTGAGGGTTATGAATACACTAGATATACAGTAGCCTATGAGCAGTATGAACAGTATTAACAGTGTGTATGAATATGCTAAGATAGGCTATATAATATAAAGTATGAAAACGGTAAGCAGTGCAAGTATAGTATAACATAGATATTCATTTCATGATGATAAACATTGTGGCGTCTTTGTCCCGCGAGATTTCAACGTCTGATGCAGTCGAGCCTCCAGAGCAAGTCGGACAAAATTACTAACCATCATGCAACGCACTAGCAAGACGGCGGTCGCAATTGCGCAGGTCTGCGGCGGT
The DNA here is from genome assembly GCF_949606895.1 of Notothenia rossii. Classification (NCBI taxonomy): domain Eukaryota; kingdom Metazoa; phylum Chordata; class Actinopteri; order Perciformes; family Nototheniidae; genus Notothenia; species Notothenia rossii. The sequence continues at coordinate 50,305,345 of NC_136908.1, read as the reverse complement.
CTCGCTCATCTCAAACAAGCCTACTACCTATTTGTTAAGAAAGGATGATGTGGACTGGGATTAATTGAGCTGATAAAACACCAATTACTTTAGTCAAATGATGGAGTATGAGTCATGACAATAATGGCGCATTTCCACTGCAGGGCCTCGCACGGCTTAGTACGGTGTTAGGCCTTGGTAGGCCAGGCTCACTTCATGCTGCGTTTCCATTACAGTTTGGCAGCTGGGGCAGTAATTATAGTAATGCAGTGTAGGTGGACCCGTGACGTCATCTTCAATGCGAACCACAGAAAACCAACATCAGCCGTTAGCTGTTAGCACTCAAGCTCATAGCTCCTCATATCTGTTCAGAAGCTAGACAAAAGTTAAACAAGTACAAACCACAGACTGTCTGTGTCATGGTGAATACAGTCACTGGTTTATTTATGTCTGTATAGGCCGTTGTTGTGAGTGTGGACGGTCGGAGCATATACTGCGTTAGCTTAGGCGATCTCCATTCAGAAAACACGCATTTTAAAAGGTTGTTTGCCTTCCGTCTGTCTGCAGACTTGTCAAAGCATTAATCCATGGTTTTTACTAACCGGTATCAGTATGTTGTTACTTCGGCATCATTTTGAAATGTGTATTACAATTAAATCACGGTAAAATATGTTTGTTGTAGTTGTAACCCCCTTGCCAGCGATTCTCTCACTAGTTTAGCATATTCAGCCCGGTTGTTGGCGCGGAAAGAACCTGGATTTTGGAGAGCCAAAAAAACTGTGAAACAGTACCCGTTAGCCGGAACTACCCCTAGTGGAAACGCAACCAAAAACGGGCCGGGTTTGGCACGGCACGCTTAAACCGTGCTCCGTGCTGTAGTGGAAATGCGCCATACAGTAAGTGAGTCAGGGTCAGGTTGCCATGGGCTAAGACTTGGAAGAACAAAAAAAATATATTTTCTCTGTCACGAAGCGTTGAGCTGAAGTTATGTCTGACTGTTTGTGTATTGAATAAAAAGAGAGGAAAAGCATTTAATGAAAAGCACAAGTAGATGTCCTTTAAATTGTCAATCCCTTATTATCAAAGCATTATATAGGAATCACAGATTCCTTGCCTAATGATATTCAAATGCTCCGATCCATTAAACCTGCTGTCATGCTCTGGAAATGTGAGCTAAAAGGTTGTGAGAGACTTTCATTTGATTTATTAACCTCAAGATGAGGGGAAACCTCACTGCAGAGAAAAAGGTAATTCACTTTAATTCCAAGACTTTTCTTTCTCTAAGCAGTTCTATTGAGTCCTCATTCAAAGTTTTCAACCACGTCCATTTTGATGCCTGCACTGCACCAGGAGCCCATCACTGTGTGTGTGAGGAATAGGTTTTCTTATCTTTTGAAAAGTAACAATGCCTTTCTCTTGGAAAATGATCTTTATCAGGAAGCTTTCATTGGGTTTTCTCTCTGAAACTCTTAGAACTCATAGTATGCGCTTCTTACAGTTGGGAATCAATCATTTATTCCTTCCTTTTTTGGGGTTTTGGAAATGAATACTTTTGAATCTCTTAAAAAGAGTAAACATTAAAAAACACTCTGAGATGGAGTCTGAAGTATTTAATCAAAACAGGGTTTGCCTGCATGCTGCCATAGCCAGAGAAATATAAAATCAATCATGTGAAGGATTCAGATGACTTTTCATAGCAGGTAGACTACAGACACATGCCATAAGGCCCATTATGAGTTTCTAAGAAGTGCTGGTAGACATTAAATCCTTGGTGGAATCAGCACAATAACAGCCTATAATTAAATACAAGGTTTGAATACCTGATTTCAATTCTAGAGGCTTAAAAGACACTGAGACTGAACTTATGTAAAGTCATAAGTAAGTAAAATGAAAAGTTGGAATTGCAGGTTGCTTACACAATGAGATGGGGGACTAAGAGACAACTCATGTTTAATTAAAAATGACAAATGGATGCTATTTCTCCACAAGGATCAACCTTTCTACAGGAATTTGAGCACAGAGGAGCATTATTTTGGTGTCAACACTTGGTAATTGGTTCAGTCTCATGCTTTCACTCCTCTCAGAAAGTGTTGGCTGCAAGAGTATGTCTCTCTGTCTCGCAAAAAGGGAAGTCAAAGAGGGTTGGTTTTCTGTAACAATTCAATCACAGTGAATACAGCTGGTGATAGTGACAATTAGTGCTTTCTGGAAATCAGGAAGCAGCTGGTGGATCAAATATTAAAATAACTTGTGATTCTAATTGTATGGAGGATGATTGATTTTTTAAAACCTGTTAAAAAAAGATGTCAGCAGCTACGAGCAAACAAAGACACTAATGACATTCTTTTCTCTGACAACTCGTTCCACAATGGGAATTTGATCCCAGTCTTCTTGCTCTTTTGTCGCTTTCTGGCGGCAGGTGTAATCTTTTCTTGAACAACCATTATAGAATTCAGTAAGCCTCTGTCAACTTAACAAGTCTCTCAAACTACCTGCCAAGGAATCTTTTGTCAGCTTTCTGAATACTGATTCAAACATATTATCCATCTACAACGTCTACAATGTTGGATTCAACATCAGTTTTATATATAGCATCACGTTTTTTAAAAAACACTTTCATACTGTATCATTCTTTGAACATTTGTAAAATGATTGATGGCACGATGCAACATTTCCTCCCGAACACAGTCTGACACCTCGGTTCAGGTGTAAATCTGATACCAAAACCCTCTATTTAAAAAAAAAAGATCTGTATAATTCAGTGCGGAACTCAAACATTTGTTTTATCAAAGGTAAGATGAGGCCAGGGATTGCTGTGGCATTGAAAACGGAGTCCCTTGTCAACCATGGCTGTAGTGATGTAAAACTGACATTGACATAAGTTACATTACATCAGCTGTTTAATGGCTAGAAGTATTCTTCTTCATTGGCCACATTGTTGCGTTCCTTGAGTCATAATTGTCACATATTGATCGTTTGAATAATGTGAAACCTTTGACAGGTATTCGAATCGTGCCCAACTAGTATACAGTATGTACACTTGCATTTTAGTTTATGCGCAAAGTGGGGACCCATTATTTAAACAAACAAAATGGGGATCCACATTGCTCCACAGCACTAATAGTGGTCAAAATGCCTCAGCACACCTTCAATGCTAATATAAGCATCAATACTTAACATTCCTTAAAACATTTCCAATCAACATTCAGAATATAGTTTTAAAATAAAATATAAGTAAAGAATGTTTTTTTTTACTTCTGTATAATCAAAGCAAAGGTTTCTTTTTATGACATGTTGCAACATTGTAGCCTCAATCTTATTTTTTGAGCAAGGGGTTTACTCGGCTTCAATCACAGAATATCTTTTGTTGAGCTTTGACAAATACAGAGATTGACAGCAAATACTGCCGTGACTGACAGTGTAGTGGCAGCTCAGACTATCACAATGTTATTGGAATCCAGCACGGGGAAAATGACACCAGATGAAAGATTGAAATTCTCCTTTCCTCCTCTTCCTCCTGGTCTAGTAGGTACTAGCTTAACGTGTCAAGTTTAGGTCCAAGAAGATCTCAAATGTGTGTTTTCAATTGTAGAAGATGTGTGAATATGTGAAAGTAAAGCAGCGTTCTCTATTAACAATTGTCTTGTTTTTTCAGAATGAATGGACAGAAGCAGTGGACACGGGTGGCCGTGATGGCACTCCTGGTGATCACAGTAATGGCAGGAGAAGGAGGCAAAGCAGAGAAACAAGGTGAAATTTCCAAAGCTCAGATTCTTCAACTGTAGAAAAATCTATAGAAATAATGTATATCTGTGTGTTCCTTTAAACTGAAAATGTATATCAAACAGGAGCACCATGATGTTCAGTATAACATCAAATCTACAACTTGTTTATGATGGAGAATATAACATTGTCATTTCCTTATTGAATGACATATATTTCACTATATATCACTGCCGAAAAGGCTGCACTGTGAAATACTTTCGTTGGATACAAGTCTTAAAGATATAATGAATAAAAGCCTTTGAGTTGAAGTAATTGGTGTCCTTTGAGAATACAATAAATAAATAGCAATATCTTTCACGAAAGGCAACGTAAGTCAGATAATTCCCACTTGGGTAAAGAAAACAACATTAAGCAAATATAAGATATATCTTTTTTTATTGGTAATAAGAAGAAGCAATAAACTCATTACATCTTCCTTGTAATAATATAAAAAGTCCAAGAAGGTGACAAATACTTTCATAGACACCGCAAGTCGCAATTTTCTTGTTTTAATAAAAAACAAAGGATCTAAAGTTGCTGGTATATGCAGAGCTGTAGACGTGAGACTTATGTGTCTTGTCTTGTTAAAAGGTTACATAACTGGTGTATGTTTGGTCTTACAGGAAAGAAAGAACGCAAGTCAGATTGTGGCGATTGGCAGTGGAGCGTGTGTGTAGCCAACGAAGGAGACTGTGGACTCGGCACCAGGGAGGGAACACGCACCGGCACCGACTGCAAGCAGACCATCAAGACCCAACGCTGCAAGATCCCCTGCAACTGGAAGAAGAAGTTTGGAGGTGAGTTAAGACCCAGATATATCCAAACCAATCAAAAGCTCTCCTTTCAATAATCTACGACCTTCTTATTGTATAACTGCATGGCTCCCATCCCCCGCTTACCCAACACCTCCTTTTAATGTATGCCTGCCTGTCACTCACACAAACAATGGTCCCATCTTCACAAAAGGATGAGTAAGCTAGCTAATTAGAGGTACAACAGAAATGTCTGCCGAGGAAGTGATACATCATCATGGAAAAAAATAATCATCCTGCTTTGTCATTTGCTTTTCGGGCTTGAGAATGTGCAGCCCTCGCAACTAAAATGTCTTGCAGTGACAAGCCTGAGGGACTTTTGTTCCCCCAGTAAGGCATGTCAGGCAGGGTCCTGCTGCTCTGCAATGAGCCTGTCACAAGTGATGAACACACTGCAGGAAATAATGGCCCTGCTAACTGGCTATATAGATTATAGTAGCAAAAGTTTCGGAACAATGACTTACATGCCCCTGGTTGTGGAAAGAATATAATAGAAGAGGTTCCCCTTGGGTTGTAGAGGCTAACACAAAGCCAGTGTCTGTTTCATTAAGGATATGTTTACAATAAAAGAGACCACTAAATACTGTCAAATGTGTTTCCTATATGCCCCATAAAATGCATCAGAATTGGTGTTGAAAGATCATGCAATTTAACCCTGGATTCAGATGAATTGCTCAGTAAAATTGTCTGTTTTTCAAGAGCCTTTTAAAAAAAGTGTAAACTAAGAATAATGTAGTTTTGTCTTGGAGTTTTGTTTTATTGGAACTCATGAGTATAACACAACAATTCAGGGATAGTTAAAAGAGAGGTACTCAGCACATGGATGTATAATAAGAACTGGATACAGCGTGGGAGGCGGGGCCTCATTCATTCCCATGAGAGTTGCTCATTGGCGCATGAAGATAAAATGGCCCAACTTTTGAGAGAGCGAAACGTCACAGATTACCCGGCATGCCTGAGAAGTACCCGTATGTGCGCTCATAGCGCATGCGCAACTTTATCCAAAATGGTCGTTCACATCAAGCACGTCAATTTGCGTACACGTAACAGAACTGCGCGTTCATGACAGCATGGTAATGATTTGTTATTATGATGGATTTAGTTAGCAGCTAGCGGCTAGCTAGTAATTATGCTAATGTACACATCAATCGTTATGTACTTATATTACGCTGTAACAGGATCTAGTGATATCCAAGCCACAGAGCTTCATTTAGCATGAAAGAATTATTGCACTATATATATATATATATATATATACATACAGTGCAATAAGCTTCTTAATGCAATACGAAGCTACAGGGGCGTTAATAACGTTGGTAATATTAACTTTATTTAATACAACATTTACGGTACAAGATTTAATCATACAGCCCATGTAGTATAATAATAAATTACAGCAAACATGTGCAATATATCCATTATTACAGCTCCGTGGGATGGCAGTGAGACGATATGGGTCCGTTCTTATTGTGCATCCATGGGTAAAGATAAACGCAACTCACATTGGTTTCTCACACAGCATCTCTGTAAACTACGTGTATTCACTGTATTTCACTTTCTGCCTTTAACGGCTCGTTGTAGCTCCAATAGCTCCAGCCCCCACCCTTCCTCTGAGCACAGTGTGCTCTGATTGGTCGGGACCATGCTGAACACGTAACATGAATGTGCCGGTGACACTGGGCGGCACGGTCCCGTGGGTTAGATGCACGTTCATAATGCAGAGGGAAATAACTCTCAGAATAACGTTATTAGCACATTTTTACAACTTGAGGAACGATTGTTTTTAATAAGGGCTATACAAGTGTTCATACTGGGTAGTTTATTTAGTTTTTAAAAAATTATCCAACGATTTACAGACCACTCTTTCCCCATGTAAGTCAATGGGAAAAAGTGTTTTCCGGGCCTGGCAACCAAACGGAAGTGTAGTACCGCCGTTTGGCCACCACGAATATTTTCATCTGAGTCCGGCGCACTTCCTGGGGGCTTGTTCACAAGAGGCAACATCCGGAAAACAGACTGCGTGATACAAACTTCAGCTCTCTGAAGCAGAAAGAAACGATTTAAGCATTGTGGCTGGCAACCTTAAAGTACTGCTGCTACCACATTCCATGCATCAGTGATTATAATCCAAGATTATATTAATATACAACATCATAACACTGACAGGCAAATTATGTATCATCATGTACATCTGTCTTCTGACTTTTATTGTAGTATAGGCGAGAGCTAATTTTATCCTCATTCTAATGTTGTGTTATCTAATGGCTGTAGTATGAAGGTACGAAAAAAAGTTTTGTATTTTGCGGTAGCGGTAAAAAGTGGTTTATTATCAAATGTAGAACTGTACAATGTAAACAATCGACTAAATTAGAATAAGATAAAAATAGTAAGTAGGCCTACAATAAAAAAAAAGATTAGCCACATCGTTACAAATTAGTGAACTGTCTGTTGAGGTTTCATTTTCCAGGGTCCTGTCTGTTAAATACTTTCTTCATTCCAGATCGCCATGATGTAAAATAAATTATTGCGTCCAGGTGAGATGAAAATGAAAAATAATAGCCGCCTGTGTGTGCCTAATGGTTTGTTTGCGTACCTCACTTCCGTTTCGCTTCTCATGCACTGATTCGCTAAGCTGAACAGCCAATCAGAGCGATTTATTTTGCCGACAGCCTCCGCTGCAGATTCAACATGGTCAATCGGCAGCAGAAGGTGTCGGCACGGCTGCAAAGACACAATGGTGCGGGACACAACAATCTGAGTAGGGCGACAGAACCTCATCGACGGCCAGACATCTATCGACGGACAAAATCGGCTTGGTATGTCAGGGCCTTTAGACTTCTTTGTCGTGGTGACCTTAAGAACGTAGAATTCTGACACCAATTTCAAAGGCATGTAAATAGGATCTTGTGCAAACAGCCTGCAATCTTTGAAGGACTGTAGGGTTGCTGATGAGGGGGTGTGTTTACACTTGTACAACCATTGTATTGCCTGCTTGTATATGACACCTTAAAGAGGACATGGGCTGCCTGTGAAATTCCCAGGAGGCAGTTTGAAAAATCTCTCTTCCTCTCGCTCAGAGACAAATTATGGAGGTGTACGGTTTTAAAGTTGGATGCTTACGAAGTCCCCGTAGGATTTTTGCAACAATGGCCCTGTCACTCCCTCTCGCCACTATGCGTCCCTTCTCTCCTCACCCCTTCTCTCCCTTTTTACCTCCTCTGATGAGCACCCAGGGATTTTGGAGGCAGTGACAAGGGGTTCGGGTTTTTCATGTCAAAGAAAGCTGATGAATGTGTGTCATAGCCTCCAGGGAGCCCGGCTAGAGTGGCAACAAAATAATGGAGGGAGATATGAGAGACATGGGCATACACAACACACACAAACAAACACAAAAAAACAGACACACACTTCTTCAAACACATTTCTATAACATACACTAGCCACTGCTGCTTTTTCTGGCATCCACTGGGGTTGAGTTTAAGGTGGGTACATTTTCTATCAAATGAAAGCACATATGTGAAATTAATTTGAGGTGCTGCTGAGGGTACTTTCATTTCTCTGCTGCCAAGATTGTATCTGTCCATTATTTCCAGAATGAACAGGAGCCAGGCTGCTTTTGATTACATTTATCTGTTAGAAGGTTTCATTATATTGGAAATATAAGATAAAAACTATGAGGCACCCTCTGTAGCTGTTCGGAAAAAAAAGCTATAAGCATCTTTTATTTGGTTTTTAATGAAATAATTTATTACGCAGCTTTGAGGATTTATACATAGGAAGGAGATAATAGCTTGGTAAATTAGAAGCATTCATCAAATAACCATTCAAATGACTCACAAGTCCTCAGCCTCAAGGGGTTAATTCATTGACTGATTGATAATGACCAACCAAGGTAACCAACTAAAGAGTTCAGATGAACTAAGTTCTGATTAACTAAGTACAGCAAAGTACTTGGTGTGAAAGCGCCTATTGTGTTCTTTTTAACCAAATATTTCGCAGAGGGACCTTGGGAGTGGCTCCTTATTTTCATCTAAAGTAAAAGACGGAGAATCAGCACTTTTGAAACAGGGCTGACACAGAGGGGATTATGGGATGCTACAGTACAATGCATGATCTGTGTGGTGTTTCGAGCCAAACACTTCAGAGACTTGTTTTGTATATATCTGAGACCTATAATATATTGATGAAAAACAGTATAATAGGGGACCTTTAAAAAAAAATGTTTATGTTACTTTGGGTCATTTCTTTTACCAGGTTTTCTTACTATCAGAGGTACTTCACTATACAAAAGCATCTAATAAATTACGTGATTTCTTTGTGTTCCACAGGGGAGTGCAAGTATGACTTCCAGGCTTGGGGGGAGTGCGATCTGGCGACGGGAAAGAAGAACAGAACAGGCGTGCTGAAGCGAGCGCTCCTCGATGCAACCTGCGCCGCCACTGTCACAGCCACCAAGCCCTGTGGGAAAATCCCCAAGACTAAGCTGCAAGGTAAGCTGAGAAGAATAAATCATCACTTGATAAAATCTTACCCTCCCTGGAAAATGTTGTCAGCATCAGGGGGGTTGCACTGAAGTCCTGTTGATGAATCACCATGTCCTGAGAAAAGGTTTTCTGCACTGTAACAAAATATATGATATTTTAGTGTTTGGTTTCAGAAGCAAACTGCTCAAAATCCGGATGGCAACTTGATTCCCTCAAATAACTGTATACTGCATCAACTGACTCTGAGGATGAGGATCTTTTATTCTAAACATATTGGCACAATTAAATGTATTGAAGAAATAAAGGTACCACCCATGTCAAAGCCAAGACCTGTAATGTAAGCTAACTTGTTCAAATACACAGTCCTCAAACCCTTGATATAACACAGTCATCTTTTTCGACTAGTTTGAAGGCTGTAAATGTTGTTTATTTTGTATTGAGAGATCTCATAAGGTCAGTTTGGATAAAAAGAAAATACCTATAGAAACAACTAATGATTTATGCGACGTATCACTCCAATACTTTCTTGCACCGTCAAATCACTGTAAACAGTTACAGGGAACATTGGATTATTTGGTTTATTTAATTAATTATAGCTGAAGGGATGTTTACCACTAGTGTGTCTTTGTTTATTCAGCTGAACTGCTAATCGTCCCTGTGACAAGCTTGTATATTTTGTGCTGTTTTTGGATGTTGTGTTTTTCACCTATGACAACTAGGTAAAAATCTCAAATAAATTGATCTTAATGTTAATTAGGAGCCATTAGCATCAATATGTGCATCAAGGTGTATTAGCGACTGGATTTCTTTTGATCTTCTGACACATCCCACACTGATGGCATCTCCGTTAAATCCCACAAATCCTTGCAAATTATTTAAATCTCAGGTAATGCCAGCTGAGATGCACAATCACATAAGCATGATTGAAATCCATACTTAAGTGTTAAGTTGAAGAGGTGACTGACAGTGTTAAATCACAGGTGAATAGGTTAACTCACTATTCAGCTGTAATTACATGCTTTTAATGCTCTTTAGTGACGTCAAAGAAAATGAAGTCTCAGAGGGCTTCTGCTTTCATATTCTACAGGAAACAGGCAGTTATTGGTAAACTGGAGTAGACACAAGATGTGAGCTAATGGGAGAATATTAAATAACCAGGTTGATGCTTGTAGAACAATTCAGTGTCTGCTTGGTGTAAAACTGCTGATAACAAAGCTCTAAATGTAATCCTAGTGAGGCGATGCCCTTTGTTAAATCTGTAAACAAGGATGTAACTGACCCACTGTGACTGTCCCATTGTCCAAACAAGACTATAATTAGTGCGGAATCGCTGCCAATGGTCATAAACTAAGCCCTTATCACGCTCAGCAGATGACATGTGTGCACACAAAGGTTTGCACATGGAGCTTGGTTAACCTAGCTGTCACTTCATAAAACAGCCACAGTCACATAAAGCTCCAAAGAACATTGATAAGACAAATTAAATGTCCCCCTAACAGGATGTCTGCAGATGCCGACTGTATCACATCCGTCTGCTTGAATGCTGGTCTCGAGGTGTTTTGCCAAAGTCTATATGACTCTAAAAAGGAGGAATTTGTTTAAAGTTATGCTCTGTAGCACATCATTAATGCATTGTGACAGGAGGTTTGTCGAGGAGCTGAACTGTACTTTGATTCTTACAGAAAGTATATATTATAGGATGCTGCTGGATTTATTATTGGACTATATTAGGGGTCCACCGAAACGACAGCATCCGTCAGCAAATCAGTCAGTATTCAGCAAATGCCCGATAATGACACATGTTTATGTTAAAGACCTCCAGCAGCCATAATTATCACTCTTGTCCGTTGGGAGCAAAGGACCATTACCAATGACGTGTGTTGCTTTTACATCTGGAGGACATCCATTTGCGACATTGATCCAGGCCGTTGAGAGCTATGGGGGATGGAACCTATCCCTTAATGCAGTGGGGGCGATTGAGAAGAGGAGACAGGTCTCCAATACATCAGCATCCCTCACACTCACATATACCCAAAGGCACATTTGCTCAATCTGCCTTTGAACTGTGCAACTGTGGACATCTCATATCAACAAGTCTTGTTTTAGTTGTTGAGCTTGAGGAGTTGCAGAAGCAAGCCAGCCAGCTATACTTTTTTAATTATCCAACCAGAAAACCCAAATCAATGTTGCCAAACAAATGGAAGCATCTAACAGCACTAGTTCCAAACGTCGCTAAATCCAACAAGAAAGTTGCCAAAACTGTCAGCTAGTCCCTTTAGGCCTTCCTCTAAAGCCACAAGACAATAGTTACAATCCCTTTGACACATATATACAATACATATTACACTGACTGCTTTGCTTTCTATATTTTTAATTCCAATGTAAATATCTAGATACAGGATTATTTGTGTAGATGCAACAGAAAATATGTTTGATTTGCAACCATCGCTGCCTACCTGCGTGGATCAATTCCTATGAAGGCCAGACGCGTGGATGCGGAGTGACAGAGGTGTGCGGGCTGAGCGCAAACTGAGAAGCAGAGTGAGGATGACAGTAACCATGATGAAGGGAAGCAGTGGGAAAGAGAGACCTGCTTTTGGGGCAATGTGATTGCATGTTATGCGCCGTATGATTTTCCGCGTCTGCCGGTTGGAAGATAAGCCCCGACGAGCAAAGGGGTTACTCGGAAAAAGAAAGAGGGGGTGCTGTTCACAATGAGGTGTGTACAGGTAGGGGAATCGTGAATGCTTTTCTGTGTCTGGGGATGGCAGAGATACTGTCCACAGCATCGGGATCAGGGGGCTTATGAAATACCCCAGACATGTTTGGCTTTGGAGTGACTGAGATGGAGAGAGGAGAGACTATCTAACCCTTGGCTTGGAGCAGAGATCTGCCGGGCCAAATCTGCAATTCTGAACAGCCACCTTGGTTTGTGAGATTGGTTTCCCCTGACTGCAGCAGGTTTTCTGTGATGGAGGTAGCATCTGTCATTTGCCGATTCTGGAGACAATGCTAAGAGGCGCTCAGGGAGCGATCTGAGATTCAGAGTTGCATGTCTTTGCTGTCGAGCACAGGTGAAACGCAGACCCCGTGGAGCGAAAGAGAGAACAAAGAGTGACAGAAATGAAACATTATGAATGCCTGCAGAAAGCTCAAGGTCCCCACCTTCCCTTTCAGCAGAGAGCAGCGTGTTTGGGGTGTTTGGATGCCAGAGTTAATTTCAGGTTAAGCAAAATGCTCTGTTGAGATGAATCCGGGAATTTGTTTGTTTGTGTAATTCTTTCTGGACAGGCAGGTGGTGTTCCCATTTTAAATAAAGACATCATTCAGAGCTACACTGACTATTATTGTTACACCCACTCCTTGTTTCTGTCCTACAAAAGTGGAAAGTATCCAAAGACAGATACCTCACTCTGCACAACTTTCTTGTTCATTTGAAATGGTTAATTAGTATACTACATCGATCTAAAGTTAAAATACTTTTGCATTAGCTGTGTCTGTCAGCCTTTGAAAGCTACATTGTACTTTTTACATTTACTTTATTTTGTAATGTTAATTCATTTGTTAGACAGGTGACAGCTGACAAATGACAGGATATTTAGCAATCATCACTTCTAGGAAGCCGGAATATGACACGTTTCTATGCCATATTTTTAACATGGTACAATTATTAAATGGGGAAAAAATAACCTCTTGTATTGTTGATTGCTATCGGATATATTTAGGTTATTAATGCATCCATGTTGCATGCAGTATTTTGATGTTGCAGCCAGTCGAGATGCTAATTTGTTATACTTTATTTACAGCTGGAAGTTACTATACATGTGAAATAAGTTCAGTGGAGGATATTTCTTCACTATGAAATGTTGTTGAGGTAGAAGTATAGTTCTTTAAATGCAGGGAATAGTAAATATACCCCAGAACTTAAGCAGATGTGTTTGGATGGCTACATTCCAACACTTAAAAAATGCCAAAAAGTCAGAGGCTGCTCTCGTCTTGGCCAGAAATGTTGGTTTGTTTTTCGTCTCAGGGCAGTTTAGAGCCGGAGAAGGCAGCCCAGCGTGATTATGAGTGTGTGTCAGAGGCAGAGAGGAGAGCAAGCAGTGTCGTGTAATGAGCAAATGCAGCAGAAAGTGCTCCAGCCTGGATACAAATTCCTCATTTCACATACGGAGAAAGATGAGACAGAGAAAGACAGGGAGTGAATCCTTTCCGCCATCTCTCTCCCAGGGGAGCAGAATATGCTGACAAAAACAACAGGGCGAAGAGAAGAAAAATGAAAGAGAGAAAATATTCAAACAAATTAAAAACAAGCAAACAAATGGAATGGAAGAGCAATTTCCGTATTTACATGGGCTAGAGCGCTTTGCACGTCAACATCTTTTTGCCTACAGAAGCTTGCAGGAAGAGATTTCTCATAGTGAACATTCTGAATGTTGAACGGCTGAAACTCAACTGAAATCTAATTGACTTAGCATACCGTGTCACTTTTCATAGCTACTTGCCGGCATGTCATTAGAGGATTTGAGATTATTTTTAAATAATCCATTGCATAAAAAAAATCACGATTTATTTGATCTTTTCTTATACTGTTTCTCTTTTTAGATAAACCAAACTTTCAAGGAAGAGCTAGCAATAAAACACTACTTGAAGTAAGATATAAGATGGGGCAAGCGTTTAAGAAGTTATGACAATATCTTTTAGAAAATATGTACTTAGATGGACAGAAGTTGCACGCACACTTTTATTCACAATTTTTCCAAAAAGGACATTGGCCCTTTCCACTTGAAAAGTGCAGGTGTTACAAATAACATTAAGGCTAACCCTAACCCTAGTAAACCATAGTGGTGTGACAGATTGACGTTTTTGATGGCCGCTCATTTTTATGTTCTATTTTATGTCCACAAAAGTTCCACATTTTGGGACATTTCTGCTTTTTGCCAAGAATAATGCAAGCAGATTGAGACCACCATTCTGTCTGTACCCTAAATATGAATCTACTTTTAACAGCAAGCTTACTAAACATAGCAAACAAACGCAAACAGTGGGAAACAACTAGCTTGTCTCAACAAAAACTGCATACATACATTACCTACCTTCCTATATCACAAATGTGAATAAATATACAAATCATATTCAATGGAGTGTCCCCATATCAAATTGACCCCAAATTCAGCCAAATGTTACCTACTGAGCATTTAGGAAATGCAAATTAAGGTATGAGGCAGATACACAAACAGCCAGGAAGATTGACAGTCAACCAAAACACTTAGCCAGGAGCTAGCTAGCCAAACGGCTGCAGGTTGTGCTCTATTCCTGTTAAGCAGAGCGGAGAGGCCGCAAAGCAGAAAGGGAAGCCATGGACTGTGGCTTCTGTCATGGCTGCCAGGTACAGAGTCAGTGGCCGTTTCTCAATCGCGAGGATACTGGCTTGGTAGTCGCATACTTCCAAGTCACTTCCTTCAGAAACAAAGCAAGTATACTTCCAAGCCACGGCTTCGGAAAACAAAGAAGAATGGAACAGGCTAACAAGTGTGCACACATTTTTGGTGATAACAAATGCAACAAAGTAACATATTTACCAACACAGGTTCTACGCCACTACATACTTACATTTAAATGTATGCTGCACTGGGTCGGTTAAGCCATTCTCCGCAAGGGTTTTTGAAATTGGTCCGTGCGCAAAGCATTGTGGGGATTTGAAGGACGCGAAGTCTACCCACGTGCAGCCTCGAAATTACCCCCAAACCAAGGACGTGGCCTCGGTGGAATTCGGCCACTGTTGCGGGAAGTTGATAAAGCGTTTTTTCATGGGGCGTACACCAGACCACAAATCAATTCCCAAGAGCAGGCTGGGAATGCATGCACACAAACTAATTAAAACTAATACGGTTGATTATTTAAATCTGAAGCGTAGCATATGTGCTCTTCATGGAGACAATGGGATTTGTTTACATGCAAAAACACCACCTCTGGCAGGGAAACTGTCAAAGTAAACACTGTCTGCTGCAAATCCTTTTCTTTTCTGTTTTTGCAGATGCAAAGAAGCAAAAGAAGGACGGCAAGAAGCGAGATCGCACCCAAATGGACTAATGAGGATGTTTTTCCCTGTGAGGAGGGAAGAAGAGCGGGGAAGCACGTCCACTGCCCTAATTCACCACGGTTCCTCTTTGTATCTCCTGTAGATTGACAGTAGGAGCCTTTAGAGCTTTGACAAAACCAGTTGAAATATGTCTTTTAGTGACAAAATGTTTAACTTTTTCTTCTTTCTAGCACCTGATAAAAAACAGAAACAGCTTGTATGTTGCGATAGGAGATGTAATACTCAGCGGTAGGGAATACGAAAAGAGATTTGTTTACTAGTGTTTTACCTAATGATGTTGTTTCTAGGATTATTTTCTTACGAATAAATAGGATTTGTTATACAGTTGAATAGCCTAACTCTAATTTGGAAAACTCTTGGATCCATGCTTAATGAAGCAGTTGGCTAAAAGGGAAGCTCTAAACATCTTTACTTAATTAATTTGTGGAGAAAAAAAGATGTGCATCTCTAATGTCTCAAGTTATTGGTAACGCCTTCCCCATTACTCTATGCTATTGATGTTTTTCTTCCATTTCAAGTTAGAATAAACATAAGCTAGTTTTGTTTGGAGGCTGCATGAAAAAGCTTCTCTACAAGTGTGCAAACTACTGCTGTTTTTAGTGTTTTTCCTCCTGCT
The DNA here is from genome assembly GCF_949606895.1 of Notothenia rossii. Lineage (NCBI taxonomy): Eukaryota > Metazoa > Chordata > Actinopteri > Perciformes > Nototheniidae > Notothenia > Notothenia rossii. The sequence continues at coordinate 50,289,586 of NC_136908.1, read as the reverse complement.
GCTCTGTGGTACCTCAATTTATACCCACTGATTTTCACCCTCCAGCTTTTGGCTATAAAACGTTCTCGGTTGGAGTTAACATTCCCTTTGTATCCTCTTTCCAAAAATAAAAATGAATGAAAAATAAATAGCTAGAACGTTTTTTTCCTCTTTTTCACCCGGTGCATCCTCACATTCAATAACTCAGATATTAAAAACACATTTCATATTATCTTTATTTGAATTCCATTCTGAGAGAATATGGCACAATGTAACCACGTAATGCAGTTCATCTTACAGTGTCGTAGGTGGCCAATAATAATAACACTCAGATTCATTGTCCAGAACATATAATCAATTAAGAATGCATCAAAAAAGGAAATTAATACCATTGTTACTGTACAGGAAGTATCATAGTGGGGGAGGGGGAGAAGCATAAATGAGGGAAACATTCAGATATAAGCTATTAAAGACGTGTATGTACATTTCAAATGTACCACATCTGAATTACATATACTTTATTATCATATAGATATATACAATGCAAACAATAGACTGTAAAATATGTTTACCTATTGCAAGAGAAGCCACAAGCCACAGTGAGTGAATATACATGAACATCTAATTACATAGGCAAATGAAAAATGAACACTTGTATGTACACTTGACATTTGCAGTAGGCTATTCATTTTTTTTTTTTTTATTTACTCTTTTTTTTGTGCTAATTCTGTTTTAACTCCACATGTTAATCTTGACCGTTGAATTTCAGATCAGGTCAAAAAGCTCAACACTTATGTTGCTCTACACAAAAAAACAACCTTTTCCCCAGGATGGTAAAGTTGCTAAAAGTTAGAAAGTGTGTACGGTAAGATAGCAGATGACCAAATTCTTTCCAAGGTGAGTGTCTCTAACAGGTCAAATCAAAAATGAAGTCACTTGCCTCTTGGCCTTTAGGTCACTGGAAGCAAAGTTTAGCCTTCGTCCATCTTCGGATTTCCAATTTGCTATATTTTCACCCATCTGGCAGCAAAAGTCATTCTTGAAATCCCCGCAGTTTGGATCCAGTCGCTCAGTTTGCAAAGCAATAATTCATCCTTAGCAAATCATGCCCCCAGAAATACACATATATTTATACCTTCTCCTCTTATAACAATATTCTCTTCAAATACTTTCCATAATACTCATATATTTAAAGATTTTAAATAGCAATTTCAATTTCAAATGAAAAAAACTAAACTCTCTTGCTGTACACTGATCTTATTTTAATTTGGAATATTACACTTGTACTTTTTACAGTGATAAGAGAAACAGGTTTACTAAATGTGATAGAAAATGTACAATATAATCATTTATATGTATTCCAATATCACACAAAACTGTGTCTAAGTGAGTCTTGCAACCTGTTGCTATTGAACGACGTTTTTTAAAGAGAAAGGAGTGATGACAGAGAGATAGACAACTACACTGTGTGCATCTTCCCTGATGTGTGCCATGATATTTTGTCCAAATCTGATGTCTTCATGCTGAGGATGCCATTGAGAACAAATAAAACACTGCACATCAAGCTGCATGCACACACCCACGCTGACCAATGACAGCACTGTTCTCAGTATAAAGGCAGACACACACAGGAAAACACAATTTCCCACATGATGGGTGTCAATGCAAGCAAGCACACACACACACACACACACACACACACACACACACACACACACACACACACACACACACACACACACACACACACACACACACACACACACACACACACACACACACACACACACACACACACACACACACACACACACGCTGGATGAACAAAAAAAAAATAGCCCGCTGTGCCTCTTAGATAGTATTGAAATGTGTCAATGATGTCAGATGTTTTGAGAAATTATTTCAAAAGGATTGAGAGGATGATTTTAGATTGTTCAGTCCACTCTGCAATCACAGTGGCTGTTACTATAGGTAGTGTTGGGAGCTCAGAGCTGAGAAACATCAAATCTTAATTTTAAAAGGCTGAACACTTTCTCTAATTGGCATCACACTGCAGCTCCGTCCACACACACAGACACACTCACTGTAAGATACAACAGGGATTGAGGGATAAAAGAGCAATTTCTTTATGTTTCTCTGGATAAGGCACTTTCAATTGCTCCGTACAATCTGGCGATATAAATATAATTTCCGATTAGAATTCTCCCAGCATGCACAAGCTGCTGCGTTTTCAATTCTGCATGGCTGCACAAGATTGCCGAAATTATTCTCAGCAACAGCCCAGAGAGAGAGAAGCACAGAGAAAACCTAAATTTGAAGTTGTCTCTGATAAATGTCATACGTACTCCGTAAAAGGAGCCTAGCCCTTTGACATTAGCCGTGTGAAGAGGAGCCCAGCTAGCTCTGACGGCACATGATGGTCTGTTGATTACAATGGAGACAATGTTTATTCTAGTCATATTAGACAGATGAACATCAGAATATATGGTCCGTAGGTGAGCATATATGCATTAGAGCTCGTACAGTAAGAAGGTTATAATATAATAAGCACAGACGGTGGATTCTGTTTGCACAATATGAGCATGAGACGCAATAAAAGCGTGGCAGGGACGGTAAACAGCGCCGGTAAACAGCACCGTATCTCGCTGTGTTTACACCAGGCGGCAGGTTTCGTCTGGGACACTCGAATTCCTGCATCAAAACCCTTGGCTGACCTGCACAGAACGGCTGTGACTTCTCCAAACATGGTGCAGGCGGAATCTCTAGCTTTGGATTTTGTCACTGACAAGCCCCCGTCTCTCCCCCTCCTCCCCTTCTCGTAGCCATGACTACAAAGGCAAGCTTATCTGTTTCTAAACGTACAAAGTGTACACCTTGGGGGCTATCTCCCTCACACGCATGACAGCCGCTCTCTTTCGCTGTCGACAAACAACGCTTTCTCGTTCTATCATAAGCCCACATTCTCTCATATCACCCCCCCCCCCCCCCCCCCCCAACAACGCTTGATACAACAACGTCTTTTTGTTCTCATCCGTCCACCATATTGGCAACAGGAGCAGGGGGGGGAGCGAAGGGGTTTTTGAGAACTTTACTCCTGACGTTTAAAGTGCTCGCTGTGGAGATAAGCACGGAAGAGCACTTTTGTTTGTTTTTAGAAGCATCTCTCCCGCTCCAGGAGGTGATAAACTGACATCACCTTCCATCAAACACTCAAGCAGCTGCTCAAACTGGGACCCCTGGACCACCGCTTGAGCTGTGAGCCACATACTCTCCTGCTGGTATCACTCAAACGACAGCTTAGCAAAGATTAATCAGATATTCTGGAAGGCTCTCTACCCACTACTGAGACGTGTGACGGATGTCAGACAGACATGGTTCCACTTATCAACGTGACGGATGGTTGGATGTCGAGCTGGGATGGATGCCTCACTTCATGCGGAAACTGTCTCGACAGATAAACATGGACCATCTAAGAGCAGGAGAGGTGGAATGTGCATTTACTCAAATACCAAAATGTTATAGGTACTTCTAGTGGGAAAAAAGTTCAATTACTCTAAAGGCCCATTCAGAATTATGTATATCAAATGGGACATATCGAGGAAATCCCCGTATTTAGGCATCTGGAATGCCAACCAAACGCACAAACTTTGAAATAAGACGACATGGTCAGTTTTCGTTGGCTGACCAGGTCAGAAAACATTGGGTTAAAAAATGTATTCTAATTGGCTCCCCTTCCTATGTCACATGTAGGATCATTAGAACTATCCTGACCATATTAAGAATCATTTTGACCATAAATGGCTTCAATTGTATTAAAAGAAGAAACTATTGCGATTTGTAAATAGACTTAAGTTGTCAAAGAAGTTGTCTCACCTTAAGTACAATTTTAAATGCACGAGTATCATTTGTTAAACATTATTTTTACATGTATTTATTGTAACTTTGATTTGAGTAAAGGATAATTCTTCCACCACTGATGTAATGCAACATTTTGGGGATGCATACAGAGTTTATGAATGGCTGGTAGTTTAACAAAGCATTTGCTATTTGCCAGCAAATAAATGTAAATGTCAGTGTGCAAGCTTTATGCAAACATTTAATGTATTTCTGTGACTACAACACTTGAATGCAAGTACTGACTCTGCACTTAGGAGCTTTGACATAGCAGGAACGAAGGCTTCAATGAGTGCAGAAGTTAGGGAATTAATAATAGAGCAAGCTAATGAATAAATGTGGTATTTGCATTACATTCATGACCTTATATATGAGGTAGAGACTATACCAGGATCAGGACCGAGTGGAGCACTAAGTGGGGCATGGGCGCATAGCATGCAAGCACAAGCTGAGCGTGTAATGGGCAATCTTTAATCTCAAATGTAGGGGTTCCACATCGTCCTATAATCTGATCAGCCTCATGGTGAGTTTTCATTATAGGATCTGTCCCAGATCTCTGTATAAGGAGACAGCCTTGAGGAGATATTCCGCGCAGGAGTAATTCTCTGCAAAGCCCCCCTACCAGCCGCTGTGGCAACCTCCTGATGGCAAATGCTCCTGAATATTCATCACTCCAACTGGTGAGCATACATTACCGTAACAGAGAATTGGCTAATATGTTGAAATGATGGATGATATGCATGGATACACTGAACATGTCTTACAGTAAATTGATATTTTTCTAATTTCTTTTTCAATTAAAATAAGACACAGCCATTTATTGTTTTCAATCTAAGAATAAAATGATTTACGTAGAATGAATTAACCCGCTTGTTCATTTTCAAAATAAAACGATGGATTACGAATGTGTACATTAAAGACGCAGAAATAGCCCTTATTTAAATCACAAGGTTTTAACCAACCCGTGATCAGAAGTAAACTCCACTCTTGGAGCAAACACACATCAGCAGGTATACCCACACTCGCTTCACACAAGATCACACACACACACACACACACACACACACACACACACACACACACACACACACACACACACACACACACACACACACACACACACACACACACACACACACACACACACACACACACACACACACACACACACACACACACACACACACACACACACACACACACACACACACACACACACACACACACACACACACACACACACACACACACACACTTCACAATCATCATCAGTATAGTGAGTACAGTACACGCTGTGACATCAATCTATTAATCAGCAGAATCATATGATGTCTCCCACTCATCCACACACGCCAAAAAACAAACACACACCACACAATGCCTTCCCACAGACAGTAATACGCCTCAGCTCTGAGCTCCAGCCACCTGTTTCACTCACAGAGGGATGGTTACTAGAAGCAACAACAAAAATCCTAATAACCACTCAAATTCAATCCTGTCAACAATAGTAAAAACTGATATGATGTAAATGAAAGAGTGCGACTGAACGATGAAAGAGTGCGACTGAACAATCTCATGCCACCATTTTCTATTTAGTCATAACTATTGTCGTCTGTTGTTCTAACAGCTATTTGGTCCTACTTTGTGATGATTAGTGGCAGCTTGTAATCCAAAACGTCAAGTCGTTGTTTTATGTGTGGGATTATTTATTGGCCGGGTGTAGTGATTTCCTCAGTGTTGACAAGACAACAATAATTTTTGCTCCCTGCGGAAAAAAAAATATTCCCACAGATATACAACTTGCATTTTGCATTTGTTAGTAAGATTCAAGCTAGTAGAAGTAGTGATGTATTGGATAAACAAGTTTGTATTTTAAACTCTTGTAAAGAATAACATAAGTTTTTCAGATATTGTTTACTTTTTGAAGTGAGTTAAGTGGGAGAGATTACTTCTTCATTAGAAAATAGTTCTAATGAAGAAGTATAATCAGTATGGACTGTGTCTTAAATGTTTTTTTATGTTGTGACTACAAACAATATAGCATTCATGCTTGAAGGGGGAGGCAGACATTTTGAGACACCAAATAAAATCAACAAAAACACAGCGTGATGGCTAAACACACCAGTTAAGGCAAGTGAGTAAATGTTTTTTTGTTTTAATGTAATTTGCCTGAAGTGCAGGCTAAATATATTTATATATCTATTATGTATTGATGGCGACTCAATCCCACAGGGGCTCATAAGCAGATGGAATATCTTCCAGCCCTAATGTAACCACTAAAGGGGCAATCTACGCAAGCTGCCCCACTTTATTCTACATGTGGCTGGTTGGAAGTGCCATGATAAAGATCACAGACAGACAGTAAGCAGAGGGGCAAACATGAGTGTACACACATACTCAGTCAGCACACACCCATATGTGACATAAATATTGAGTCTACACTGATATGTACAGTTATCTACATGTATCTCTACTGAACGTCAAACTTCTTAGGTTTGAAAAGTCAGTCAGCCCTATTTTCCCATTTGAAGTTGTGTGTTTTCGTACAGTGCAGATCTTCCTCTGCTCTTTATCGTTCCTCATTTTTTATCAGCTCAGTGTCACTCCCAAGTGCTCCGTGCTTTACACAGCCAGATTTGTTTAGCTTACTGTACAACACTTGAGTCAAACTTAATTTTGCGCAACCTTCCTAATCTGTTCTGCACGACACATCTTGACGCAACTGGAATCAGTTACGTTGGTGTGACGTGCTACAACCAGTTTTTGAGAGGGAAATTGGAAAACAAAAGGATAAAATGAAGGGAACTAATGTCGAATGGACTCATGCAGGCTCTATCATGCTCACAGAACACACACACACACACACACACACACACACACACACACACACACACACACACACACACACACACACACACACACACACACACACACACACACACACACACACACACACACACACACACACACACACACACACACACACACACACACACACACACACAAACACACAGATGGCACACACAAACGGACAACTCATACTTCAACTCTTCCTCCTAAGTGGCCCATATTTATCTGGCTGACCTACTATTTTTATATTGGCAGAGGAGAAGATGCTTGAATGTCTTTTTGAACGTGACATTGCACAGAGCGTAGCAGGCTGGGTTGATGGTGCTGTTGATGTAGCACAGCCAGTAGCCGATAGTCCACATTGTGTTGGGGATGCAGCTTGAGCAGAAGGTGTTTATAAGCACCATCACATTGTAAGGAGTCCAGGTTGCAACAAAAGCTACCAGGATGGCCATTATGGTGCGGGTCACTTTTTTCTCCCGTGATGGCGGTCCTTTCTTCTTCTTGGGAGGTTGCTTTGTCATCTTCACGATCTTCCGCGCCACGTGATTCTGCCGCTCTGAGGCCGGGACGATCTCAACGGTGGCGTTTGTTGGGGTGTAGCAGTCACCCTTGGGCGATTTAGTCTTGATCTTGATACAGGTCAGCTTGGAGCCCCCTGCCTTGGCTCGCTGGCGGGGGAGGGGCTGTCTCGTTTCAGCACTGGAGTTAGCGGCCGAGGGTGCCGCCTCTTCATCCTTCTGATTGGACGCAGCCACACTGCCAGATGTTGATTCATTGGAGCTTTCCTTCTCTTCTCCAGGAGCGCAGTTCTCTCTCGCCACATCGTCACCTTCGGTTTCTCCCTCAGCATTTGTCGAGGAAGGTCCCTTGCCATTTTGCAGTTTTCCATCGTGCTGGTTAGCTCCATCCTTGGCATTCTGGCTCTGGCAGCCACCTGGGTCCTCCCCCTGTACGTTGTTATTGTTGGGTTTTGGAGTGCTATTCCTCTGAGCAGGCGACAGGGGCTCGGGTTTGGCTGCTGAGGGCTTGCGGACATCCTTCTTCACGCGGCTCTTGCTTGCTCTGGAGATCTGCCAGTAGAGTTGAATCATGATGATCACAGGCAGGTAAAAGGCGGCAATGGCGGTGCCAAAAGTGACTGCAGCATTGGAGAAGAACTGTATGTAGCACTCCCTCTCAGGCACTGTCCGCCCACCGACAATGAACTGCCAGAATAGAATAGCTGGTGCCCACAGGATGAAAGACAGGACCCAGGCTCCTGCAATCATCATTCCCGCCATCTTGGTGGTCCTCTTGACAGGGTAGCTAAGGGGCTTGGTGACACAGAAATATCTGTCAAAGCTTATGATGAGAAGATTCATGACAGACGCATTGCTGACAACATAGTCCAAGGCCAACCACAAGTCGCACACCACCGGGCCCAGGGGCCAGTAGCCCATTACGATGTAGACTGTGTACAAGTTCATAGAGCACAGTCCAATAATCAGGTCAGCACATGCTAGGCTGAATAAAAAGTAGTTGTTGACCGTCTGTAAGTTCCTATTAACTTTGATGGAAAGCATGACCAGGATATTTCCAATAACTGTAACCAAACTGAGAGAACCGGCCACCAACACGATGAACACCACCTCCACAGTCTTGTAGGCGCTTTCGCTCTCTTCCACAACTTCTGTGCCATTGCCTTCGGAGGCATTCCAGTAAGTGAAATTAAATACATCCATGGCATTTGGTCTTTCGTTGCCACCTCCTACTCAGATGGAATCTAAGAGAAAGAACAAAAGAGAAGAAAAGATTTGTTATGAGGCACGAAAGATGACTGTCAGTTTAACTTTTGAGTCATCTGAAGACTTTTTAATGGCATGAATAATAGGTTCATAGCTTAATCACAGTTCAATTATGCTATTAAGGTACATTTGTTAACTCAAAGGAAGTCCCATGCCTTTCCTTCAACTTGGCATGGAACATATATGTTCAAAATATCCAGAAAACACTAGGAAAACATTATTGTGGGACTTCAGCAGTATTTTATTATTTAACATGGAGTTACTATTATTGAATATGTTATTATTAGTTTCAGTCATATTCAGAAAAATAAAATCACTTTGCTGCAAAAAAACAATGCCATTGTTAAACGTGTAATGATGTGAGAGTAGATTAATGATGATCCAGAGGTAGATTATAAAATATAACTATATATCCCGCTATAACATCCGAATGAGCAGTGTGAGCTTTTCTTACATCAGCTTTAAGCTCGTCTCAAAGAAATTCATCAAAGAACAGTACCAATTTGTCTGTATACCAAATACATTGGTAATTAGCTGCTAAGATATCTGGCACAGATATCTTTCATAATTATTGCATAAACAACATCTCCCCATTAGACACCTGCTTCATTATTGAGAGAGAAAAAACTCTAAAATTGGGACTGCACGATTGAAATACACATGAATGGCTGATGAAAGATAAGATGCATGGAAATGAGGCAATCAAACGCAATTTATTTCAAACTAATGAGTGGAAGAACGAGATTGTTCCTTTACTGGATAACTGAGTTTATGTAATGTATAATTCTTTATTAAAGTATTTCATGTAGTCCTGTTTGGACTAAGTTATATCTGCAAAAACAAGGATAACAAAACACAAACAGGCACTGGCAACATATTTTCCAGTGTAAAAATCCATGCGATAAATAAAAAATACATTTGCCCATTTATTTTTTCCTGCAAAGTGCTCAAAGCTGTTCTTTTTTTCTAGGCTTTTGCTCGCCTATCCACTTTGATGGATACATTTTTGACCACATAATGCCTAATGACTAGCCTTTGGCTTGAATTGCTGTCTTTTCATTTCATTTCAGCTGAATGTGCTTCAAAACCCCTATATTTGAAGTTGTTGGGCGTTTTAAGATCAATCTTCGAACGAGCAAGAATATATATTTTTAGACTGTGCAATGTACATTCTTAAAAAGATAGGGAAAAGTGTAATTAAACCCCATTCATACACAGAATCCAAGTGAAAATGAGTTCAATGAAAACTTTAAAAGGAATTATTGACACAATTAGAGCTGACATTTTATCATCAAAGCTCCATTTCCAACTCGCACTTTAAAATTCTCTTCATACAGCACTATAAAATTCATTTGATGCCCAAGTGACCCACTAGTTCTTGCCCTTAACCTTAAACATGTGCCTGTGTTGTAGACCTTGCTTTGATGTATATGCTCAGTCTTGTGTTCACACGCCTTTGGTATTAGGAGTAATGTGGTTTGCCTTCTCTGCCTCCCGAGCTGGGCCCCAACTCTTAGAGCAGTTCCAGGCGCTGTAGGTCAGATTTTATGGCACACTCGATGGCATATCACTTCTCAGTTTGACATAAATATCATCAGGCTGGGGAACTGCTTCAACTTTTTCCACAAGCTCCTTCTTTTGTAAACTAATCAAACTTGATCCGCATGTGGTTATTCAGCCTGTAAATGAAAAGCCTTTTGAAAATACCATTCAGCTGAGAGAGATCAATATGCTGTCCAAGAACTGAATACAAATTTGACTAAAAACAATGAGGTGAGCCACAAACATTCATCAATGTTCAGACAACATCCGGAGTTTAATCATGCAAAAGGGAATCGAATTGTCTGTTCAGTTGGGAGATTAATGCTACATCTGAAGAATGTAGACATACTACAAAAAAGTCATTAGCCAAAGAACAAAACCAGTATAGATACAGTCATATATGTATATGTTATGCTACAGCTCTTTTGCAATAGCTTTGTACTTGTTGCTGTTAGGTGTGAAGACCTTACTCAACATGCTGTATGAAAGCTAATATATTAGAACTTGATGAGGACAATCAATTATTTCATTAGATGGTTGATGACTAGTGTTGAACTAATGTATGACGTGTAGTGCATTCAAAGTGAATAGACTCTAAAGTGTTATGGGTGATACACTACTGCATGGAGAGCGGTCTTGTCCAAGACTTTGCCATTTTGGCTTAAGGTCTTTAACAGTTTAGCGCAGTTGCTGAGTAACTAGTGAAAATTCCCTTATCTGCTGTGCCAGAAAATCCCTAATCATTGCATTAGGCATGGAGCTAAACTGGACTAATCCCCATAAAATGTTTAAGTCCACCGGTTTATATTCAAAAACCCCAACAATACAAATGGGACACACTTGTGGCTCGCTTGAGATTAGAAAAGTTAAGTGGATCAGTATTGATGGTCAAAGCACATTGGACGCAGTTAACTCCCTTTGCTGCTCTTTGTCCACCTCCAGCTGCAATAAGCCTGATCCCACACCTGAAATCTCTGCCACAACACAGCAAAAGCTGTGCTCCTGCTAGAGTTAACTACAGATGCACAAATCCTCTTCAGCTCAATTTGAACAGCCAGGGGAGTCTGATCTTTGTTGTAAAGCTTCCATCCACATATTGTGAGCCATGGTAGCATCAACCTACTGTGAAAACACACTTTGGCTTTCAAAGGAAAGCCACAGCTTTGCTTCATTTGATCCAAAAGGCCTTAGTTTTACAGTTTCAGTTTGTACAATTCTTTACTTGTGACCCCAATTGTAGGGAAGTTGTACTGAGCAGGAGGAGGATGTCTTTGCTTCAGTGCTGTTGGTAAAAATGCTGGCATGCCAGCCCGCTGAGAACGAGTGCAGTTGCCATCGCCTGGGGAGAGCAGCAGTGGCACTCTTAGCATAGCTATCAATCACAGAGCCTACCTGCTAGTCTCTGTACTACCGCAGTCAGCGCTACTGCATCTGACAGAGCACAATCACAACATGAGTGACACTTCTATTATTATCCAAAGGGTGATGAATATTAAGACTTTTGCACTTCCTAGTAGATTAATGTATCTATTTATACTACATTTAAGAAGATATATTCACTGTCCTTAAACTTCCTAACTGAATTGAAAGTGTTTGAGAGGATTCCACAATCCTAATTGTGCCCTTTTTGTTTAGTGTATTAGAACAAAGTGAGAAAAGTCAGTTGCTGCCATGGGAGGACGTGCATAAATGAACTTGAGTATTGTTCTGTGTTCAGACTTTGGTATTGGGGGAGCTGGCTCACTAGAGCTTAAAATTGCTTCTGCCCTCTGGGAAGCAGACAGGGCTAACCTCATCCTTTCTCTGCAACTTCTGTCCTCCCTGTATTTTGTAGTGGACTCCTGGAGGGCCAGATCTAAACCCCAAAAACTATTAAGTAGGAAACAATCGATGCATTTTTTTTTCAAATGACATCTGCTTGTCAAATTCAGACAATGCAACAGGTCTAAACCTCTGGTGATGTTGCTTCCTCTAGATATTCAAGGAACATTGTTTTAACAAGCAGCTGTGTAGTTGCAATGATGCCGATGCATTTGGCTGCCTCCCTCGTGTCCAGATTCCTTTTCCCCATTTCTGAGCACTGATCCAAGGTAAAGCCCAGGGCAATTGTCCCTTGCCTTCAATGATTACATGCATTTTCATCGCTGGCCCTCTCCATGGGAGCATGCAGGGTTAGGCCTTCGTTTACTTGCTGTTTGCAGAGAAGCATGACTGGAATGCAAAACCCATCATTGCTGCAGTACAGCTGCTCCACAGGGGGTGAAGGTCCATTTGGCGTTTCTCTCAGTCGTATTACAGTTCATTGATATAGGAAAGTTGTATAAAATGAAAATAAACACTTGCTCATCCAAAGCTCAAGGATGTCCTATTGTAAAGAAAAGCCTGACAAAGTAAAGACATGTGGTCTAACTACAACGGTCACAATTTAATACGACAATGTGGGACTGTTCAATGAAGGCTATTAAATATAAAGCGGAAGTCGTTTTCTCACATCTTTTTGGACTCTGCAGTGAGGTTAAGTTCCTGCTTAAAGTAGGTAAATATTGGCTCATTTTATCAGTGTGTGTAAACTACTCTCCATCAAGGCCGTCATTATACGGGATACTGACAAGGAGCAAGGAGTTACACAGACACATAAGCCGATACAAATATTTGAAGAAATGTTTAGCAGGAAATGAAAAAGGCTCCGATAACCATCAAACCAAAAAGATACCGAAGTGTTTTGAGATGGCTGCTGAAGTATAATTACAAATTTGCATTCATTTCCTCAAGCCCTCTCCACTGTCTTAGGGATGTCAGAATGTCAGGGATGGATCTTGGCAGATTCCTGTACAGACTCAGGTTAAGTATTTAACCAGAGAATGATCAAAGAAATGTATCCAGCCCTTTTTAGTCATTTTATTAGGTTACTGGGTACTGGCGGTGGGATAAACATCATCCAGCTCTACCTGGGGTGTTCCCTGCCCGGAAAAGATGGGCAATTCCTCCAGCAAATTCTTTAATTTCAACTAAAAGGAGAAGGGGTTCTTCCAAAAGCTCCCTTTGGATATCTGAGTTTCTCACTATCTCCCTTTAGGTCCTCCCAGGTAACCCCAGATAGAAGTTAGTATCGGCTACTTTTATCCACAACTTCATAGTTTTATTCTCTACCCTGATGCCAATAAAGTAGATCACTGTGTAGACTGAGAGCTCAACTCTTAACTGCAGCCGTCCATTACAATGCCTGCATCTGTCTGTCAATCTCATTCTGTCTTACTCTCAGGGAAATATTATTCTGCCTACGTTCCTTCACACCTGGCCAATCACTCAGATTCTTGTTTTTCTAAGGAAAAATGGTCAGACACCGTTCCCAACACCCAATTCCAACGATGGAAAGGTGCCAAGGGTGGTTTTCTAAGCTGGACGACTATCCCACAAGCTCTCCTAATTAAGTATTGCCGGCAGCATGTTACTTCCAACCCAAATGAAGCAATCCCGGATTATCCAACACGGTGGCAATGCCTCAAACATGGAGGCCCCAACTGCACACTTGTTGCTGGATAATCCACTAAACATGCACGTGAAATCCTAATGTCTAAATAGCTCAAACGTCATCCTAGTTTTATAAACGACTCACAACAATTGCCTACATGACATATACTGTATATTGGCTCTAACAAAGTTGACCTTGGAAGCATCTCAACACTTGGCTGGTGACTGAAGTCCAGACCGTTCCACGTGTTGTTTCCAGAACACCTGCTGTGCGTAGAGATGAACACAATTTGATCTAGTTGGTACTGCTCACACCCTCCAAAAACACTCTCATCACAGTCTGAATTCTGGAAGAGGGTTAGCTGATTCAAGGAGTCTTGATGTCAATTTAAACCAGGCCTCTTACTTGGGTCTAATTTGTTTTGGAAGCCACTACCGGGAGCTTTTGCCCCCTGACAACTCCCAGAGTCACACAACCTCTCCAGCATGATAAGCCTGTGCTTAACAGATGGAGTATCAAACTTATAAAGAATAAATTGACAATGACCTCTCATTAAAAGTTATACATTAGCATTATGCATGAGGGGATCTAATTAAAGGGAGAACCTATTCTTTGCAGGTGTGATGGAGCCTCTCAAACCTCTCTGGCAGTGCTCGTGTTAAGAGGACATGAAGTTAATGGAGTGTTAACGAGCAGGAAATGGCATTCAAGCGGTTGGAAAACAAGCTGGGATAATCTGCAAACAATCAACTACCCATTGATTCCCTAGAGAACCTGTAGGTGGCCATGTGTCACTGTGGGCCAAGTGAGGGGGATGAGATCAAAAAATACACTGGAGAATTTGCATGTCTTTGTGTATGCACAGATTTTGATTATGAATACAGCGAGGGGGTGTGTGAATACAGGTTTTGGCCAGACTCTCCCTAATCTTCCGTTTCAATGCGGTCACCTAAATCAAGACCAAGTGAATGCTCCACTCCCTCTTTATTTGCCTTGATGAATTGTCATGAGTCTTGACAGCAAGAGGCTCATAAGTCTTTCACTGTGACCTTTAGATGCCACTTCATAGAAATGATATTCAAAGTGATTTACCACAAATTATCCTCAGCATTGCAGGAATGTCATTTTAAGGTGCCCTCTATTCAACTACACCCCCTCCTTAGCACTAACCAGAGAATGCTCAGAGATCAGCCTATTGATATTCCATCTTTTTTTTTTGCAATGGCAGCCTTCACACCATCTGTGAAAAATGACAGTGTCACATACGACCTCTGCTGCTCTGTCAGGCAGCCAATCCTAAGATTCAGATTCACTGTGAGCTGCCACATTCAACACACAAATCTGTAAAATACACACAATTTAAAGATGGAATTACTGCAAGTCTGTTTAACCCTTCTAACGGGCACAGATGGAAATAGCTGGAGCCACGTATTCTGAACAGATGCGGGTCAATGGAAAGATCAGATATGGTTTTAACTGCAGATGACAGTTCAGAAGCCACACTGTTTCGGAAATATCACTAGATTTCTGTGAGGCACAAAAAAAACCCACTAGAGCTCAGCCAGTAATGAATGAACAAAGGCCTGAAGCAAGCTGGGAAGGTAAGGGAGACGAGTCAATTTTCTCCTGTCATACAGAGAGACCCTGCAGCAGCGCCGACTTGACAAACACCGTCACGCTACCAACTCAAACGCTCCCTATCTCGCCTCTCACTTCACATTAAACGTTTTATTTCATACAAATAAGTTGCCCACGAGTGAAAAACCCTGCACCGTGTATCCTCTGTTGATTTGACTTTAATTAGCAGATTTCCATATTTCTAATCATAATTGCTTCTCAAGAGTAAATGTGTTAGAACTTCCAGTCCTACAATTTCATTAGGCTGAATCTCAACGGAGAGTTTGTGTCTTATTAAGTAACATCGACCATGTTTACAATATCACCACAAATATCCGCTATTATCAGCAACCTTGATCTAAAAATACCTATATCATCATCTGCCCTTAAAAGATCCATGTTAGCCAAACCCTTAATGCAGATCAGGAAACACACAGCTTGCCTCTTTTAATTTATCCTCATTTAAAATCGTCCCAGGTGTTCCTGTTAGCGAATACATGACAAAAAAAATTCACTGGGCACTAAAGGACATTTGCAGCAGCCATGAAACGAGCTATAATCAGCCGACAGACTTATTAAGAAACATCTGGCGGCCCAGCCATGTCTCGGGTGACATGCTCCAGGACATTGCCAGCAACAGACCGCTTCCATACTTGTGCAACGGTAATGCCATGGATGGAATAATCTAAAAATGCATCCAACAGGAAATCCTTTGAGCTAGAATAACTGTATTGACATTTTTATTTATTCTCCTATAAATATAAGCCCATTTTTGATTATCTAATCCGTGTCTCATGTGGGAAAAAATAGAACATCGATGATGCCTTTCTCCACAGCTCGTCTTTGACAGACCAACTGCATTTTGAGCCCTGACTCAGATACATCCAAGCAAATGGAGCCTCTGTTAAGTTATCCTTGGCATGGAACACAATCATGTACCACATTATATATGGCAAGATTATGTCATACCCTATTGTTGCTATCAGCTAAGAGCATCTCCCATGTAATCTAAACCACCATCAGAATGACAATATAGCCTGTTTCCTTTTCTATATAGCCTCTGGGACTCCCCTGCTGTCCTTGCTTCTTCATACTATGCATGGCAATGAGCTGGCCCACTTGTCTCTCCAGGCAGTTGCTGGCTCATTACTGATTTCACATAGAGCATAGACATGGACGCACTCTTCACCCGACCTCTGCATTTATGTAGTGGCTCAGTAATCGTCTCACCAGGTGAAGCAGAGCCCTGCTGGTGCTGCTCTCGGGTTTCTTCTCTGGGGTTTTGTTCGATTAAACCATGCTCTGAGCTGCCACCGCGGAAAAAATGTGTGTCGCATCACCAAGAATAGGAAGGGAATAGACAGCAATAATGATGCTACAGAAATATGCTAAGAGAAAAAATGTAAAGCAGAATCTGCGGCAAACAAATAAAAAGGTCACCTTCTATCAATGTTGCGCAACAATGCCTTTTAGAAATTAGATAGTGTTACGCAAGTGAGCTCTCAGAACAAGTACAGAGTGGTTCTGATCGTGCCACCGGCTCTCTGCGCACACTGACTTTATGACCAGACATTTTAACTCAGGCCGATGAGCAATTATAACTCACCCTTCTCCTAGAGTGTGCTTAGCGGGAAGAACATAAGCCTGTTAATGTCACTCTTAATGGGAAGGAGAAGGTTTAACTGCTTCTCAAAAAGGTGTCGAGCACATTGTTAGTATTCAGTAGTTGAGAAAAGTCATGTGATAGTACACACACACACGTCCTGGCTGTAGTCCTTGAGTCTCATTACGAGCCCAGTCTCAAGGGCCCTCGTTTGAATGATCCTCTACTCGAAGTTCATTTTTTCCTCGCAATTGAAAGCATTTTAAAAAGCTAGCTTTATTGGCAACAATAAAACTACCATTTCATGACTGTTTCAGGCCTGTCTTAAATACTAAGATAATTTATTTTGCATTTGAAAATACTGTTAAGAGTTTCTCTTTTACTGCTCTGTGAATATGCATGCCTGTAGCACTATTAATCGCTCTGCCAGCATCACTGTCACCCTGCTACTGTCCTGTCCTCGTTCCCTGTATGTGCCCTGTCTGTGATGTATCACACTGGCACCATCCCTCGATAGAAAGCTGTGGTGCTCATTAAGATAGCGAAAGATAGCAACAATGGAAAAAAGGCAGGGAAGGGGAAGGGAACGAGATAAAGCTTGTGCCTGTTGGATTTGTTCCACTTCATTGTTTCTGTATTCTGTTGCCCATCCTCCCCACACTCCGTCTTTCTCCTGTGATTCCGAGTTTAGTGATAAAAAGCAGAGCTATGTTGCCCTTGGACAGGTTGTTCTATTTAAAGTACCTGTTCTAGTTTTCTCTTAAGTTACAGTAAGCCAGAGGGATACATTCCATCGCAATGTATATTCATCTACAGAAGCACTCAGTGAGGATAACGTGAGTAATATATATTCTTTCAAGTTTTTTGGATGATTTCTCATCAGCAAACTCTAGTTGTTTTTTGATTTTAAAAGTCCGACCAAAAACTAGGAGACTATAACAATGGTCTATTTCAGTAGCGTGTTATGGGACTTAGGGTCCAAGAACCACTGATGTATGAAGCCTCCACTTTGGTTTTTCTCTTTCAGATGGATCTATCTCACACTTGTAAAGAGGCAGCTTCAGTCTGATAAGACGGGAACACAATGTGCCACAGCCATTCACAAGAGGCATCCTTGGCAGTAACCTGCACTCTGAAGCCTAGTGCTGTTGCTGTAAATAATGCTGACAGATGCTAACCCCCGGAAGTCGATCTTGATCCAAATAACAGATGCGCCATGACCAAAAACCAAAGTGTTCGAACCTGATGGCCTGTCAAGCCACGTGTCACACACAGGCAATTTCGACAGGATCCATTTATGAGGCTTTTCCGATTTGATTACCTTGTCACTACCTCTCATTTATCCGCTGATGAGAGGAGATTAGTGGTGGTGTGATGTGATACCTGACACTTTTTTTTTTCATTCCACCTTAATGCTCCTTCTACACAATGTGTCGTCATAACACCGTTGGTTATTTTAAGCGTGAATTTGTCTAACACTCCAAAAGAAACTAGTAGGAGGCCACTGCTTAGCTATTCTGAAGAGTAAAATTCAAATAAGCCTCTACCCATCGAATCTGCAATATTTCCCAGACGTTGTCATTAATTATACATGTAATATTTTAAATACTCCAGCTTCACTATCAGCCCTCCATGTATTACTATTGCCTCGAGAGGCTGTCCCGCCTGGAATACCCATCCATAATGGTGACTGCTTAGATAAATTAGCTTTGTCAAGTTTTAAAAGATACATAATAATGACAAGGTTGAATTCTCTTAAAACAGCACTATATATGAAGAGCTGGAGAGGCCTTTAGATACTGCTGCTAGAGAAAGCATGAAGCATTTTGAGAGACAAGAGGCATGCTCCTGCATCATATTTGAGCCATCTATCTTCTTCCTAGTAGGGTCTTGACATCCAGAATGTATGGCTTTGACAACCACTGCTCCCCGTGTTGGAGTAGGAATAACAATGCAAACATTGTGGTTTGCTCACAGCATATGTTATATGTTTTCTATACAAATGTCTACAAAAAAAACCGCAAACACAGCAATGCACACTCAACAAAGCAGTTGTTGGGAAATGAAAAAACCTGACAAAATGCTTTGCAAAAGGATGTTTGAAGGCAAGGTGTCAGCTATGTAATTAGCCCATCCTGCTCTGTCCTCCCATTGCTTTCAGTATTTCAGTCCCTTGAGCTCTGACTGACAGCTTTACACTTCAGGTGGACCATGCCACTACTCACAAATTATTCTCCAGTGTTAAAATGTGACTAATTGGTGTTTCACATTTGCTGTAGCAACAACAGTGCAACTAACCTAACATACTTTAACAAACATTTCGCCTAGAGCCTACCATACCCTTCCAACTAACATTCATTAGCAGCCTTGACACTACTGATGGTTATTTTGTTGACATTAACGCATGCAAAGGAAATCAGCCCAAGGTAACTTGTTGTAATTTCTGATCGTGTTATTTGGTTAATGGTTATGTCTCTTGTAGCCCCAATCCATTGAAAGGGCCAATCTTTGACCCATTTTCCGCAATGAAAAAATCTTTAACTGGTTTGTAATTTGGTTAAAATGGATGCACTATTATTCCAAAACCTCTACTACAGCTGGTAGTTCGTTAAATCTGTATCTTTGTTCAGGCTTTGTGTATTGCCTTCAGGTGTATTTACAGCAATATCTCTGTAGATATATCTATACAAGTGTGACCTGTTGCTTTTGTAAGCCTGCAATACCCATTGGAAAATACAAATATGACCCTTCTGTGGTTGTGATGAAACATCTGCCTGCTCGGATCAAACCTATTCTGGTATTTGAAATGACTAAAGATTACCTAATGAAACAGACAACTCGAAGATCAGATTAACTGTGTGATGGATCAAACAAGGTCAGGTTTTATCAAGTTACTGTAAATATTACAATGTTAGAGCTTTGGACTGTACATTGTCTCTTTCGTAAAAAAAAAGTAACATTGAGAGGGGAGTTCCTCAAGGAACCTGCCTTGGTCCTCGACTATTCTCAGTCATAAGATCTACCATAAGGCCTCATTAATGTCTATGTGAGCTTTTTCATTCATAAACTCACTCAAACACGTTTTAGTTAAACCATATCAATAGAACTAGAAAGCCTACACATTGTGATAAGAGACTTTCATTGTCATACTAAATAATACTCAAGTCATAATCAACCTCAATTTAACCAAAAAACAACCTTTCCCTATGAAATGTACACAGTTATCAATTGACATTCATTCTCAACTGTGCCTAATGTTTTTTATCTGTTCAAAACCAAGGAATGAACTGCTGCATGAGTGCGAGTTTAGACAATTATGCGCATATTCAGTCAAATTATGTTAAAAAGGCTAATTTATTGTGTCATTCTCTGAGTGTTCTCTGATTGCCATTCTGCTTTAACTGAATTATTCTTTTGGCAGTTGTGTTTGAAACAAGATTATGGCACATGACTAGAAATCATATTCTGTTAATACACAGTGACAAACCAACAAGTTGCAGCACATGTAGCAACAGCAGGACTCCTGTATGGTTGGTGCCACGCCCTAACACTGCAACACAGCCAACCCCACATCTAAATCTCACCAATGTACAGAAGTTCAAATCAAGTCAAGTTTTAAAGTGTTGGTTATAGTGTGACATTTAAGCTACAGTATTACATTACTAATCACATTAGCAAACAAAATGTGATATCCCGCCAACTCCTCCCCCTTTTGGTGGTGCAATTCTTGCCACAACACTTGATTTCCCTTTACTAGATTTCTACCATTGTTACACATTGATCCAACACATTGAAAAAAACTGGCCTACACCCCTTACTTTTTTTTTCAAGCACAGTTTACCAATATAAGATCTTCTTTTTTTTTTTCCAGAAAAATTCTGCTTTATTTCCCCATGACTGGATACTCCACTGATTCCAAAGATGCTGATGGCCATAAAATAGTAATTGGGATATGATGAGTTTACATACTGATAACTGAATTGCAAGAATATGGGTTTTTGTTTGCTTTGTTCCAATGTGTGTTTGTATTGTTTTGTTGCCCCACTAAAAGTCCCCTTATCTTGATTAGAAATGTAAACGATAATGAAGATAGTGAGGGTGTAATGAAGGGATTATTTGTCAACAAGCAGAGAGATAAACATTGCTGTAATGAGCAAACCGGTAACAATCATAAAGTTATGTCGAGCCCAAATTAAAAAAAAGAAGAAGATGACCACACAAACACACAGTAGATGTGGCTAAGCAGCTGATCAACAAGGACAATTAGGCCTGCTTGCCCCACTGGTGATTATTGCATGCACTGCAGCTGCTCTTAATTGTTGGCCCACTTATGTTGTTATCTGCACCAGGTGTAAGCCTTGGTGGATCCTGTGTGTGTGTGCATGCGTGTTTGTGTTTATATATTTTATCTCTGCAGTTAATAACTCATTGTACTGGACCTGTAAGTTAGTGCACATTTCTGTCTGTATGCTCGATAACCACTTGGTTCTGTTTCACAAATTTATGTTTTTGTTTTACTGGCTTACTGTTTAATGAAATGAATATATTGATTGTTTTAAACTGCAAATAGTTCCTGTTAGTGATCAACAACTGCATCAGCAGCAAAAGTAATTTCTGTTAATTATCTCGGCTACACAACAAGCCCTATATTGTCTGGTATATAGTCCACATTTTGGCTCAAAAGCTGACATCCACAGAAAAGTTCCTCCTTACTGTGGGGGAAACTTCTGAAGCAATGGAGACAGGACTCAGAGAGGCACGATGGAGAGCTGGAGCTTTGATGGCAAACACTGACGGTTTATTTGGAGCTTCGGCCAGTGAGTTCACAAGACATATCACGGGACCACGGGTTGACCACACGGCTGAGATGCCACATCAATTCTGAAGAAACCTTCCTCTCGTATGATGTTTTAACTAGTTTCGCTAAGGGTAATCAACATTCTTCATTAGTTAGACTAAACAGCGGAGGAAACTGAATCAACTTTAGTTGTCGGTTATGGCTCGGGGTCATCTACACCCCGAGAAGGATGTGTTCCAGGTGTCCCACAACAATGACTATCTCTGACTGATAGTTGCTCGGTCACAAAACTGCTAGGGCAGCCCCTCCTTAAGGGAGATAACGGCTGCTCAAGGTTGGAGCGTCTGTGTCAGAGGGTGAAAGAGGACACTAGGCAAATTATTCCCTAACACTTACTTTGAATGGAAGCATCTGGAGATTAATTCAATACCCGATAAGTTATGATCCACTAAAGTTAGGCACAACTCAAAATCAATAAATCCCGTTTTTATGATCTTTGCCGCAATCTTGACTGCAAAGGAGATGGAAGGGACAACTGCTTGAAGTTCTACTCTTCTTTTCGGGGAGGGGAAAGATGGGGGCACACCTGGCGGAGATATACATTTTTATGCCAAACAGCAATTCATTACCTTTGCTGTAATGAATTATTTAAAAGCTAGGGTAAGTCTTTCCTCTCTGGTCTAACCAACAATTCGTTAGCTGCAATGGTAAACTTTTAAATGAATGAATCAAGGCGAGGCATTGTGGAACAGGAGGGATGTCTGCATTGCAAATTGGGATCAGGCACCTCTGCATTAATAATAAATGCTAAAAAGGTGTTCATGCTCCAAGTGATTCTTTTTACAAATGGGATAAAGCTTTTTCGTTTCCCCAGCCTATGGGGCTAAATCTGACCTAAAAAAATCCAAAGGGAGACTCTTCAAACTTCTCTTCTAACGAATTGAGCGCAGCTTCTGAGTGTTAGAGTGCCTGCGCCACGGTGACTGTGGCAATGATAAATTCAGATTAATTCCAATGAATTCATCCTGCATTTCTGCTCAAACTTTGTCATTGTCTATAATTTACTGGGAGAAAAGGGGGATTTTGATCCGTTTTGTAATAATTTGAATCAGATGACTACCGACTACACATAAAAGGAGAATTGACCAGAGTGAAAGGGCAAGAACATCCTCTTCTCTGGAGAATAGATTCAAATCTGTCGGAGCTCATCATTACTCTCCAATCATGGTGTCAGTCAAACTCAGAAGGTGAACGTGGAGGATCAGAACAGAAAGCCACGGTATAACAATATGAACATTTGAAAATGGGAGAAAACAGATATATTGTGTTTCCGGCACTTGTTTACACATTTCCCCCAAGCCGATCAAAATAAAGAAATGTCCCCCAATTTTTTGTGTTAATCCTTTTAAACTGGTTTTATTTTCATTGACTGCATGTTCACCCTTATGTTTTCAGCAAATTCCAGGACCTGTATATGGAATACCAATAAGCAATAAGGGAGCAAGAGATTCAGTCGGCCAACTGCAATGTAATTGTGTCAGTGTTGCAAGCCCTTTCATTCAAAAGCTATTAGCTGTCATTTCTTCGTTTGGTTTAAAAGAGAAAAGCAGTTGGCAGAAAAAAAATGATGAAATTCTGAGAAAGTGAGGATTGCAATGTGTTGTTGGATGAAATAGTTTGCCAATATTCGCCGCCTTTATAGCCCTTTAATACTATTATCTTCCTATTTGGACATTAACTTTAATTTGATTTATTTAATAAAGAAAGAAATATATATCAGTTTTATAAATCCTGTTTTTTATTTGTATACACTATATAGAAGCACTAGTTTTCTTGAATATTTTTAGATTAACCTTCACAATTTCTATGGACGTTTTCTATCCATTCAATTGAAATGTCAAGCTGGAATGTTGTATCTTTATGCACTCAGAGACTTCCAGTGCACATAAAAGTTCCAGAGGGGTGTGTGAAGGGGTGATATGATTCTCTCATGGAGCAAAATGAAAAGGGTTAAACAAATGTCACGTATTTTCAGCTTAGAGTGTCTAACTGAACAGAAAGCAGAAATGGCCTTCATAACTGTTGCACATACTTTTGAGGCTCAGTTGTTTCCTTCAGTGTGCAGAATGTATCAACTCGGACTCTACCTACCACTTCACAGCTGCAGCCAGGCACCCAGTCATTAGGGGATCCAGTCAGGGATCCCAAGCTGTTAAGAGCAGACATGCTACTGTACTACTCAATCAAGGAGTTATTTAAACAAATACATATGGTGTATCTTACATCTGTAAGTTATAGTATTATGTGTAATTTATTGATTTAGCTTTGAATGTTTTGAAAAATTCCCTTTATCAGAAAGTATGACGTAAACCTACTTGACAAAATATGTTGAGTTGGTCTACCAGTCAGTTAGTAAAACAGATGTAAGTGACATTTGCAACTCTTAAGAGATGAACATTGTCCTACAAGAGTGTTTTATACCAGTAAATAAGGTCAGATGTAATGATGGAGACGACTCTTTGTTATCAGTAAATATAGTTTTTTAAAAAAGGGTAAATTACTGTGACCTTATGATTGACGTGACATTCCCATTCATTACTCATGCTATTTTTAGGCATATATTATGGGTCTCGGATACATACAAATATATAAATAAACATGTCTATGATCAACGTAAAGCCAGCCCACATTTTAACGTCGTCATGACCTTAGCAAATCTGAAATGGCTCCGTTGAACCCGCGTTTTTAGAGATTTGGGTAAGGAGGAAAAGAAAGCATTTTGCATAATAGGTGACCTTTAAGACAGACACAAAAAGTTAAATAAATCCCAGCCTGATGTAGCCATTAAAATATGTCTCTGCTTGTATTTTTCCACATGCTTATGTCTTTGTGTTTGCTGTCTCCATATCAATTTGAAATGAGTCCCTTAACTAAAGGGAATTTGCTGCTTGTAGTACCAGTAGATCTGCAGATTTGTACTCCTTCTGAGCTCTGTTGGTAGCTTGCATCATGTAATTGGATCATCTAACGACTGAGTGCCTGCAGCTGTAAGACGGTGGGTTGGGTCATATAAATATAGACCGCAAGTTTGAGACATTGGCTCAGGAATATTAAGATTACACACTGAAAAAGTATTTCGGGTAGAAAAATATGTGAACTAGAAACATTTTTGTTAACATACATTTCAAAAGCATTAAAGAGTAACTTCTATCTTGGTAAAACAACAACACATTTTCTCCCTACCCTACAATAATGAGAAGCAGTGGGATTGGATTATTTTTTATATCCACTTTATCTATTTTAAGCCACTGTCATTGGCAGCCGGTTTGTTAATTCTCTTCTGCAACCTGTGCTTACCATGTTCATACCTTCCTACTGAATGAGAGGAGCCTACCAAAGAAGACATCTTATTTGAGGTGGATAACGAAGGTTTAACGGTCCTTAAAAAAAGCCTCCTACAGTATGTTGTGTTTGCTTGGTTTAATGCTTTTGATTTGTTTGTTTTTTCTCTCTCCGTGTCTCTGTGATTTCCCTTGGCTCCCCTGTGGAGCAGTGCTAAATGAAGTGTAGTTTACGCACATACATAAACACATCCAAAGTGGCACTCTACTCTCACAGCAAGCCAGGGGGTATCCATCACTGCAGGTTGCAACCCAGAGGAAATGATTGATTTGCGTTGGCCTGGATCACATAATAAATGTTGCATCTGACAGGCATTATTTTTGTCTTTTTGGATTTAACAAAGTAATAACAAGACATGACATCTTTTGAATCCATGTTCTAAAAGGGCTTTCTTTCTAAAGGCTTTTCTCAACTGAATGAAACAAACTTGACGATCCGCTGTTGCTTGATTTCGCTGTTTATTTCAGATTTTGCCAATAAGTGATAGCTAGCCTTTGCTTGCTAATTAGTCTGATGGACACGTGCTCTAGAAAAGCCAAGAATAAATCCGTAAAGGGGGCGATTTTATGTCAATTCAATTGAGAATCATGAGAGACATACAACATTTTTACAAGAGCTATGAGTTTTACTCCCTATTATGGCTAAAGCTCCACAAGTGCTCGTAACTTGTGTTTTTTACAGTCTAACAAACAAGTATTTTAAACTCCTAAACCCTAGTTTACAATGCAAGCTTCCTGTTAAAGATATGTCATCTTGAGTCTACATCTGAGGTGGCCCTGATATATATTATTTCCTATTTAATTTCAGACTACACAATATCAGTCCAATGTTAGCTGTAGGGTGTATGACTCAAAAATCGTGCTAATCTGAAACTGTGAACATTGCTATAGACAGACATATTGAGTATTCTTAAAACGTATGCATGTATTAGGAAAGAGTAGGGAACACAATGCACATTCCTGCTGCTTTACCAAATATTCCGAAAAATTACTTACCGCGGTGAAGAAAAGGCAGTGAAGAAGAAGCTGCAATTTAATAAACATGGATGTGAACAAGGCACGTTTTTAAGAAATGCAAATGTTTTCAAGTAAAAGGAAAATGCATTCAAGACATTTGTTTAACTATCGAGAACCTAAAGGTAAAAAAACTCCCTACAGCTAAGTTGACTTAAACAGAAATGTACTGTCATTGGAAACAATTCAGTTTGACTGATGATGCAAAAACCACAACACATTAGGAAGTGCATCATTTCTAAGAGCACTTTACATGTCCATACATTTCATACAGATACAGTCTATAATACATCAGCAGGAGCGCACTCATGCAGTCAGTTCTTTGCAATTTAGCCTTTTTCATGAGCTACACAAGCCCATCTCTATTAGTCTGCTCTTACACTCTCTCTTTCTCTTTCACCGTTTATGTTGTCCCTCTCTGCTCAGCTTTGTCCATCTCTTAATCAGATTAGGACGTTATATTTGAGGTTGTTGGCCTAATCAGTGTAATAAAGGGTCTCTGAGAGCATTGCTGCCCATTAGCGTCATTAGGCTGCAGTTGAAAGGACGGCTTTGTTGACTCTGCTTCATCACTGCTGCTAGGAGGAGGTGAGCATCCATCTCTCAGGTGGGCCTATTGATCTGTTTACTCCCATATGAGCCTGCAGGACTGGTAGGAGTTAGCCACCACGCAGGAGCTATAAAAGCTGTATTCTCCGGAAGAGCTGCTGTTGCGTTGCATAACGACTTCATTTCTGCCATTCCCTTTAAGTTTAGGATGCAACTGAACTGTAGTAGAAATGCTGTACAAAACTGTTGGTTCATTTTAAAGCAAAGAGAATAGTCAAAGTTGTCGAAATAGTTGGGTTATGCAATTGCACAATTATTCATGTTGCTTCTTCATCTGTATTATAAAGAGACTTAAATTAACGGACAGGACTTGCATTGCTCTATTATGTCGTGGCTGGATGAGTGTTGTTTTTGGAATGTTTTTTCAAACAGCTGGGACCAAACCCACCAAATGTAGCTGAGCCGTCAGTGTTTAGGGACCAAATACTGTTTTTCAGTTCAATTTATTTTCCAGCAAAGGGCAAACGGAAAACAAACAATAACTCCATCTGGCTGCAACCCAGAGCGATGACTTTTGTTGAATCTATTCTTGAAGAGTGATGTTTGTTTCTTCTTCCAATGACGTAGCATGGCGTGGTTTTAATCTGCAGGCCTCACGCTGTCATGCTTTCATTGCACAGTGGGTTTGATAAACCACTGCTAAGCGCTGTGTGCCTGCAATGGCAGGAAGCAGGCAGAAGCACTACCAGGCGTCAGTCCAGCTGGACGGCCACAGCTAGACTCCAGAGGCTGGCAGCAGCATGCTACACTCAGCTACGCCGCCTTTATGTGGCTGAGAAGGAGTGGCTTTGCCAATTTGATTTATATCCCCAGATTAGCAGCTGCATCGGAGGCTGGAGGTTGTCATCCTCTTGTGCTTATGGAGAGATGCTCTTAGGGAAGGTCTTGAGCAAACAATTTCAACTAAAAGCCAGTGTGTAGAGGCTCCATTATGCACATCATATCCCTCCTCTGTGTTTCAATGTGTATGGAAATGGACAACTGCATGGTCTGTGGGCACTGGGCAGCTCTCTGCTCTCAGAAACTGTCATGAAAGGCCCATTATCAATGACCCCTGCAGTAATAGAGGCTGCGGTTTTGTGCATGAGAGACTGGGGAGGCTGTAGCGATCCGCCAGCAGACCTCAGTAACGGGTCACTGCACGCTCTTAGCATAGAGATCCTCCAAGAAGTTTCCTCTGCCAGCTTCCGTCATCCGAGGAACGTTTCTCTCACTACAGATTTCACTGATGATACTGCCAGAAGTGCATATTTATTAGGTCTGTAACTATTAAGGAATATCGGTAAAGTAATTAATTGACTATTCCGTTTTAAAGAAGTTAGCGGTTTTAGAGACGTACATTGGAATCATCCTAAAGAGCTGACTTTAGATCAAACTTGACAATGAAACTCATCACAGTGCTGGATAAGCACCAAACTTTGACCTGGAACTCAACAGCTGTTTGTTGCATGGTAGCTGTACTGTATACTGTAGTATTTTGTGAAAAATGTTGGATAAACTCCCAAAACTTGTTGTGACAATTACATCATATGTATTGAAGCTATCCTAATGTAAAAATACTTGATTATAGACTTTAAATTAGGAATCCATATTCCAATTTCAGCCCATGAGCGATTCAAAATAACTTTTAACATGCTTAAATCCCCTCTGTAAATGTTGTACACAAACTTATACTTGCCAAAACAGATTGTTTCTCAAACTTTGAGGTACAAGCAAAAGTCAGTATAAAACAAGTCAGTATAAAGTCCTTTTATAGGGATTGTTCCACTGGAGTGCCAAAGCACAAAAAAAAATCTAGTTAAAAATGATGTATTACTACTTATAACACTTTACTCCCTTTGGCACCATTTTGTCACAGACAGGAGTGCAATTTTACGGTCCCATTCAGAACTATAATTTGCAATTATGCCTTCGGTTATGATGTTATGATTTCGTATGTATCGCCTGTTTCTAATTTGACAGCCAAAAACGATTAAAGTCACCCATCAGCCTGTCATTTAAAATGATTCACCACACAGACAGCCATGGTACATTCCAAAAAAGAAAATGGCATGATTTAAGGTTTTGCATCGATATTCAAACATCACATTTGGGTGACAGTGAAACGAACTGTGCAAGATCTATTGGTGACACATATAGATGAAAGATATGATGTTCTCTTGGGCTGTTGACAAGAGTACAACCAATATATAAGCCTGTATTTATTGTGGATGCTATAAACCTAGCAGAAGTGAAAGCTTGGAGAGAAATGAGAGCTTGCAGGTGGTTACTTCCCAAAATAAATTCTAGTGTTTATTTATCTAAATATCTGAGTGATTAATCCAGAGGTAAACAATAATTGCTATTGAAAGATTATCAATCAAATGCATGTGTCTGAATTGTATATCTGATCGTACTTCTTGGAATATTGAACGGATAAAGATTTTCCTCTCTGCTGGCTCTAACATTGGCTGAGATGAATGGGACAGAGAGGTAATCGCTGGTGAAACAGAGCGATTTTCCATTATGCCAGAGTCGTAAAGAAGGGAGGAGGGCGTCTGAGAAATGACCCAAAATGCGCAAGTTGATCACATCTTATTAATTCAGCGTGCTCTGCTCCTTCAGCTCTGCCCTGCCTGCGTTTGACCAACTATAGAAACTTCACTCAGAAACACAATCATCCAGGACACTAGGGCATCGCTGAATGCAATTACAACAGCACTGCTCAAAATGGGATCTACTAACACTGGTCATGCCGAGGACTTATAAAAGAGGAAATAGTTGAAACCGTCTCTTTGGTGAACCGCATTCAGATCAAACATTCAGTGCAAAAAGAGCGTGCAACTAGGGCTTACAAAACTGCTGTGCTTCCAGAGAACCAGCAGGAAACTGTACCTTAAAATGAGGTTGGATAAAGTTCATTCACATGCTTGACACAGCCACTTCATTGAATTCCTGCAACTTCCAACAATAGATCTGAGTCCAGACTGTGTGACTTTCTCTTTTTCAGAATGTATTACTCCATTATTGACTTCCTGCTCCAATCTACCCTGAAAGCTCCCAAGCTACTGTACCAGAGTTCCTTCGATTTCTATATCATCATATCTGGCCAATCATCTTGCTGTCCGCATTCCTTGAACCAATCCCTTGCTGCTGCCTTTCAGACCTACAATTGAAGAACCCACATCCCCCATCACCCCCATGATGTACAGATTGTTCCAGGAGCTTCAACTATGAGATTCTGTTTTCCACCCCATACTGGCGTGTAGAGTCCCGGGGGATCTGGTCCCATCTCCTATCGGCAGCTGTCCGAATATAATGAAGACACTGCAGATTGATAGAATCCCTAGTCTCTCTCTCTGGCTATTTCAGTAGTGATGTACGTTTACAATTTCCCTCAATTTCCAATCGTAATATATTTTATATAATGTTGCACTCTTCATTAAGTCTCTCTCTTCCTCAATAAAGCTATTAATCAAGCACAACATGTGTGATAGAGCTTAAAGAAAAGAAAAAGGGAGGAAAGACACCAATAGCGTTTTTTGTGTGGATGTGTCCTTTTCACTGCCCTGTGCTAAGCTCCTATAACAGCTACAAATTGTGTCCCAAGCTGACAACCCCTTCAGAACAGATCAAGGTGAACCGACATTCAGTAGCGAGAAAGGGGAAATTAGAGCAGTGGAATAGAGTCATGTCTGGCATGTTGCCAGCCTAAGTATCTTAGAAAAAAGATCTTCAACAATGTCCTGTTGCTTCCATTCAGTGGTGGGATTACCTAATACGATTACTACGGCCGCAAATCAACCGTGGTGAATGTAGCCCATCATTACAGTGAGAAGATGAGGAAGGTGTATGACAGAGATTAGGAAAGGTGAACTCCAGTGAGCCATACAAAGCATGGCCTCGCTCAGTAAAAAGCATTCAGTGTTTACGACTAAGTGTGAGTGTTTCTCTAAGCTCTAAACAGGAAGTACCACTGAGGCTGATAAGAACAATAGTTCTGCAGGTATTTGGTAAAAACGTGTTTGACAAATGAATACCTTGAGCTGATATTGATGTAAAAAGGGTTAGGGTTATTTCACTCAAAAATGGAAACACAAGGCGTTACCAGAGAAAAATTCAAAGGATAACAAAAGATAGTAAGATGTAGGGAGACAAATAGCCTTGGAAATTAATTAAACAGTACATCAGTTTGGACCAAAGTGATGAACCAATCGACATTGCTATCCCTAAAAGCAATGTAACTGGATAATAATCCTTGGACATGTATTCCTTTCATACATAATAACAATACCTGCATTACTAGGTAACAGGCGTCGAGCTAGAAAATATATTGGATTTCGATGAGATGACCCTTTAATTTTGGTTATAAAATAGTTGACAAGCAAAACTAGTTATTTAAGCCACTTATTGTCACCTTTCTTACGTGGAAGACCATTGATTTTCATCTCGTATAATAAATGTTGACATTTAATTTGCTCTACTGCAATGGGACCCCAAATCAATTGCAGCCACCTCAAATATATGGTAACTCTTCCCAAAAGACATGCCTTCAGTTTATGTATTAAGTGTGATTGCTATGCTATTACATTTGCGGTGATATGTAGAGCGGGACATAAATACGTGTTTTTGTTTACTTTTACTTTCATTTATTTCGATAGGATAGAAGGAGAATCTTTAGGAGACATAATAATATCTCCCAGGGTTAGGTTTAGGGTTACAGTTATATCTTATGATTAAAAAAGTCAGCCATTTAGGGTCTGCAAAGTAATTTAGGACATCTGGTTCTGTACGTTTTAACTGCTTGGAACCCAGCACATGTAATTGATTCCTAGACCACCTGCTCTGGCTGTTCTAATCATCATCAATCTAAAGTATTGATGGATAGCTTTGATTTAGTTGACATGACTGTCTTCCAGGAAGTGAGGCAAATGTGTTTAAAGGATTCGGTACTCGTAGTTTTTTCCTTTGTTGTCAATGCATTTTTCTTTTTTTTCTAATGTCATGCTTTATTTACTAAAAATAAATAAATAATTTAACATGATGCTATGCTGAAGGAAAAATAATTCCTTTAAAAAGAAACAACATTTTCCACAATCTAACTAATTCATCATTAACGGGCCCATGTGGCACCTTGTAGGCCTCACTGCACAGTAGGTTGCCACTTAGCTATCACTTGTGTTCCAGAGTATGGCATCTTGTCATTCGGCTCATTTGAAAAAATGCAATCTGTTTCTTGAAAGCTTAACAGTTCAATCCCTCAGTCAGTATCCAAGCCGTTTCATGAAAACATGCACAAAGTCAAGGCCATTTTGTTGCAGTAGACACACAGGTAAAAAAAATCATGATGAGATACACTCAAGGTCTTTAATCTCAAAATAGAACTCTCCAATTTCTGTATTGCATGCATCCCAAGGAAAGAAATTCTCCGAGGAAGGTGGCCATCCATCAACAATTTCTCTCAGTTTATCAGCCTACCCAGTCGAAACGCACAATGATGTCATGCATTCATCAAATGCTGACACCTCACATTCAGGACGGACACATGTACCCTTTTCTCTCTGCGTAAATCTGGCCATTTCCCCGCTCTCTGGCTGCAGATTAAAACCCTTTCGTTGCTATGCGCCAATATTAAACAGCTGGCGGATTGTGCTGGAGCCGTGATGAAAGTGCGAACACTGAATGTCCAAAAAGCACCATGTAAAGACTCTTGTACTGCAGCCACTACATTACTGTTTTATTCTCAAAAATATGTTGCACCAGTGCTCTTAGATGCAGCCCCCTCGCAGAGAGCAAAGTCAAATAGACTTTTACATGTTCTGTGTTACTGTGCCCGGACCAATCTCGTCACCCAAAATGCCGTAGGACAAGGAGAAAGAACTTCTTGTGGCGAAGTCTCTTCTTCTAGACTTTCCCACCGGCTACTCATTCATTCTGTTTAGAAATTACAGAGTGCATTGAAGTGCTAAATCGAATCTCTCACGGGAGGCAGAGTTGTCATAAATTGAACATCTTGGACACTGTTGGCTCACAGAAACTCTCCAAGGGGCTGTATTCATGTCAGAACATTAATCTAATGTGGGAAGCCAAAGGTTTTGACTATGTAGAGCAAAATTGAAAAAGTCTGTCACTGATGTAAGTGTTTGACTCAGCCTCAGAGATACTTAAACTGCCGTAGTCAATCATGAAATCCTTTTGGAGGACTTTCATTTTCAGATGGATGATTATCTGGATTCAAAATAGCAGGGAGCCAGATGTGACCCTGGAACACATCCCTTCATTCCCTCTCTACTGTCAGAGGAGAATTTGGATTCGGTAGTGGTTGAACTCGATACCTCCCTATGTTAATATACAAATCATAGGTTTTTGCTTGGCATTTAAACTGACCTCTCAAAAAGGGGATCTTACAGCGTGGTTATGATCCAAAGCTATATCGTAACCTTTTAACACAAAACAAAGCGTGTATCTTTTCTAATCAGCTAATTCTACATAAATGTCAGGTATCCTCTTGTGTGCTCCCAAACAAATGTAGTCGTATTCAAATCCTGCCAAATAACCCATTCACTCAACATCTTGTTATTGACCATCTGCTATTCTGATGCCTTAAACCCAATGAACAAACAAGAAAGTTGATTGTGCAAAACCCTAGATTATGTTTCCAATATCAGTATTTTCTGTGAGGAAAAAACCTTGTTGGATACTTGGATGTGTCACTGAACGAACGGTAGATAACCCCTGGCAAACGAACAAGATTATGTTTTTGTTATGAACATTTTGGTGTCATAAAAAGGGTCTTTAGTTATCTTCATTCTCTCTGAAGCGGCCTCTTTTGGAGACCACATTTTTACGATTAATGTGACACTTTATTGCCCAGCACTCCAGGCTATGAGGGATGACTGATACAAAAATGGAGCATTTCTTTTACTGAGATACCAGCCTGTTCAATAAGAGCCTTTCGCACCAAGAGTCAAAATCATGAGCAATGATAGCAGCAGTGTAATTACAGGTGACTCTCGCTCTCTCTCTCCCCCCTTCTCTCTCTCACAGTCTATATCGCACAGAGCTGTCATCTTTAAAAAAAAGTGAGAATTCACGCAGAACATAGCATTTTTCATCTTACCCACACACTGCCATGTATGCAAATTTGTATGAACTAGAACCCTTCCCAAGTCAATGACCTGATGGGAATGCAAAACAGCTTGTAATAGAAAATGATGTACTGTAATGTGTGTGCACTGAGAGGTAATATGTGGCTTTGTATGAGGGTATCTATTCTAATGATAATAGCAGTGATGAATGGTAATGATCTGAGCAGCCTCATCGTGTTCACACTGCGTATGCGGCAACAACCAGCCACCATTTACGATTGTCCTTTACCCCTGTTCAGCAAAACAGCATTTGCAGATAATTCAATACCTTTCGTCATTACAGTACGATAAGAGCGCTGTTTCGATTGACACAATGCTGATGTCCTTCCCTGGTTGTTTTAAATCACCCAGGCTGTAGTATCTCCCTTTTACAGTTCAATAAACAGCTCTTTAAGTAAGGCAACATTACAGTCCTTTATTGGGAATATAAGGAAATTCAAGGTGATGTGTTTCAATGTGCTTCAGGTTTTAACAAGATTTTACATTTTGTCTGAATGCACCAAGACTTTTCGTAGCACTGTAACAAGATGCTTATTCCACCAATAGCGGACAACCATTTAAATAATCCACGAGGTTAGGCAAACATAGGTCATTTTAATCACTTGAACAAACATAAATTAATGCCATTTCTTTTGTTGACGAGAGTCTCATACAACTGGAGAACATTCAAAGGAAAATAAATCCTCTCTTTACCCATATGAGCCATGTTGTTAACCTGCTTTGTTGGACCTCTCACTCTTGGATTACGGTTGAATTGTATCCCAGATCGGAATAACCTCCATTAAACAGCTATCCTCAAGCTGAGTGTGATTATATGTTTTGTTGGGAGGAGTCGTCATCAATCTCCATGGTTCAACAAAGCAGGATCTGGGAACAATTGTGTTGTAAAATAGAATATAAATAATTCATTGCAAACCATAGGTACCATGTTGCTATTAAGACGAGATTTGGAGATGTTCCCTTGCCTAGAATCCCCATAGGGCCAGTGAAAGACAGGTCTGTAATCAATGACCTGGTTCCAGTAATTACTGTTTACTTTAGCTCATTATTCTCAGAGCCTTGATTAAGCAATAGTCCTTATGTGAAGGATATGTGGCCTTAATTGGTGGTTGCCAGGACGCACATCTCCAGCTTTTGTTGTAATGCATATTAAGAGGAATGGAGTTCAGGAAGTGAGAGACAGCAGCTATTCTCGGCCCTACCTTTGAGTAATCCACATTCTTTAATTGTCAGAGGATCCAACATGTGACAAGAGATGAACAGCAGTCTTTCGTCTGGCAGAGCAAACCCTTCATACTGCGGAAGACAATTGTTCATATGTTGACATTTACAACCTAATTAAAACCAAGAAAGGAAATGACACACGCAGGGTCAGATGCTCATTACATGCACACATAAAAACATACACAACCTTACAAGTATTCACACGGACAACAATAGGATCCTACACGCCGTTTACTGTAGCTTCTCTACACACATTTAGCCGAGCATCGCTAATCCTGCCCGGCTGGCCAAACCTGCTTATTTGAATCACTGAAATGAGATGATTCAAATGTATTACCATGTCACAGAATCACATACTCGTGATATTAAAGATGTATGTATGCACATAAATTCCCAATTGCCTCCTGTGTTTTGATTAGGGGCTGTGAGAAAGATGTAGGTAACAAATAAAATATACCAAGGATGGAATCAGCAAAACAATGTTGCCTGAATACATTTGCACATTATTGCATTATGTGTTCACAAAGCTACCCCCGGCTGAGCAGAGTGGGCTGTCACATCTAACTTATCTAGAAACATGCCTCTCAGCCAGTTTCAATCTCGCTGGTGTTATTGGACATAAGCTGAGCTTTGGTCTGCAGGTTTTTTTATATACAAAGAGCATGAAACACACTGTGCTTATTTCTGTTTTCTTCCATTGAGACATCAAACTGTCTAGTAGTCAAAACACTGATGATTGAAATAGCCATATTAACAGTACACCAATCTCCTTTTTAATAATTCAGTGACTACATCAGAAAACACCTGAAGCATTCCCCAAGCTCCATTCATTAAAACGTCCTTCGAGTCCTTCTTTACGAAAAAGAATACCATCTAGACCTCACAATTCCCTTCGTAACAATTCACATAACCAAGTGCATGCTGCGATGATACGCCATGCTGTGTTTGCATGTGCAGAACCTGGTGTTATGAAACTCACTGAATGCTGAACAAAGAAACAGATTCATGTATACCAGCTCCCCAGTTTATTCTCGCATTTTCTTTATTAACACAATATTAGGTAGGGGCCAAGAATGTGGTGTTTTGATTAAATGCTCTAATTCAAAAACTAATAAGAAAAATGTATTCCTAATAAAAATAAACCACTAAGCTTCATCACAGGAAATTATTTGACTATATATTGAAAAACATTTGTCCTTCAATGTGCATCCACATTTCAGCTTCTGAATCCAGTTGGAACTTATCGTTTAGTGTGTGTTAAAAACATGCAACATGTTTCTGGCTTTTATTTTCACGGGTAATTGGCACTGCAGCACATGGAACCAAAAAACCTACAGGCGACACACAGGAAGGGGAACACTGGGATGGAGATCACCGAAGCATGTCATTTTTTTCCCTCCATTTGATTACTCCTTCCTGTTGTTTACTTATTAAATTGTGCGCTTTCCCTTTAATCAAACACCCTAGTCTTGCCGATTGTCTCTATATTTTGAGTTCTTGAGATGCGCAGGTCTTTGCTCCATTTCTCTTGCCTCACCTTCATTTCCCTCCTCGTTCACACTCCTACTCAGAATGTGAGTGCACCCATATCTCGATTAGACCTCTGGAGACGCCTGTACAATTTCCTGAAAGATTATAGTGATGGATTTGCACAATATCAATCAGAGAAAATGCGCGCCCCGAAATAGCCCTCAACTATCGCCGAGAGATGTTTTTTGAGGAATGGTCCAAGAGCCCTACCAGAAACAAGGGTGACGTAAACGTTTTCAGTTACGCTTCGGCATGCTTTTGAATGTTTCTCTAAGCTTCCCAGTTAATGTTGTCCTCGAGTGTTTTCCTTTAAGAACATCATGGTCTAAATAAAACATTTTTGCTGTTAAAAAACAGGCATCGGAGAAGTACAGGGCGTCTGAAAGCAGCCACTCCGGATGAAGATGAGCAATCCTCTGGTGACTGTTACGCGACTAGTACTTTCAACAGGCGGCTCTGAATGAGGTCACATTCCTCTGACCTCGGGGCGTTATTACTCTGTAATCATGTGTTGCTCTGCATGGCTACATTTGTTATTTCTCGTTGACAGCCTAATGCTAGAAGAAAGCAATTTTGCCTGATGGATGATCATAAGAGGGTGGAGAGGCTATATCAGCTTCACGCCTTGCCGGTGAATTATGCACAAGAAAATCCCATATATGCCTTAACAGGCTATACCCACCGTCTCAGATATAGTACATGCTAGGTTATTATAACCAGGACTTTTATCAGAAGGTGCATGAGTCTTATTGATTACCATAGCATTTACTTGTCCTATTAAATCAAGCAGGCTGTCAGTCCTTACATTACCACAGCGCTATGAAAAATTGTTGACTAATGTTCAAGCCCCATAGCTCGGGCGATTGATTCATAGGTCTCACGCCATTCATGATCATAGAAATCAATTGGCGCTGCTTCTTTGGTCCACAATTCGTCTGTTGGCGGCAATAGGCATAACATGTCAAAGTGGGCCTCCTCAATCTTGTCACTTTAAGAGCAATCAATACTGCTTCCCCACCGACCGTATACACCACCCCTCTCCTCACACTAGGCTGAATATTTCAATCAATATCTGACTGAAGGCTAAAAACATCTGCAGAAGCAACAACAAGAGCAAGGTAGAATGAAATGCTTTGCAATATATACGGAAGTCCACAACACTTTCGATGCAATGAAAACTGTTGGATACATAAAAATGAAATGGAATTCTGAGTCTACAAATAACGTGTTTGTGATGGTTCAAATTTGTGATGGTTCAAATTTCAAAACAGTTATTTTCTCTCCAAACACGTGCATGATTGATCTCGTATTACTTCGGCTCAGCAATTCAAGCAATCACCGCTCAATTACGGATCCGATCCAATCTGCAGAACAGAAAGCTTTTCATGTTTAAATACAGATTTTGCAACTGGGTATTTCCACT
This sequence comes from Notothenia rossii, assembly GCF_949606895.1. Lineage (NCBI taxonomy): Eukaryota > Metazoa > Chordata > Actinopteri > Perciformes > Nototheniidae > Notothenia > Notothenia rossii. Next base: position 50,251,716 of record NC_136908.1, on the reverse strand, counting down.
GTGAGTGTTCTGTCCCCAAAGCCTCATTCATCATTGCGGACAATTCTCAATGCATGGCCCGCCGTCGGCTTCGAGACAGCTCCAATCCACAAAAGCAAGCCTCTGGCCAGCGTACCTGTAAATTAGTCTGTCTTAAACATTCTCTGAGCCCAGGGAGAGGTTTGATGTGTGCATCTACTGTATGGTGCTTCGCCTTGGAAACGATTGTATTAATTGCCTGGAGGATTATAGGACATAGACCTCCACTCCCTCATGCATATTTGACACTTCTAGCAGCACTCTCAGTCCCCGGTTGGAGCTAATGGATGATGTTCGGCACTTTGTTGCATATGTATAAGCTACAAAGTTATGAGTGGGTATGCAGCATTCCCTGTGCGTGCCTATCTGTCTGAGCATGTGTGTCGGCTCTGTTATCTTGAGCCAGCCAGGGTTAGCGTTGGGCTGGGTGGCCCGGGTTGCCGGTTCCTAATTGGTGCGAGCGACTGCTCCCGCTACTCTTGCCCTCAAAGGCTGGCGCTGCACTCTCCTGTTAATCTGTGCCAGGGATTTGGCTGGCTTGACACAACACTGACCTTACAGTCCTTTGGGGGCTGGGGGTGGGGGGGGGGGGGGGGGGGTGGGGGGGGGGGGTAATGCGCCAACAAACACAAAGGAAAAAAAAAGTAAACGGATGAATATGCAGCCACTTAATAATAATAATAAATGGGATTTATATAGCGCTTTTCTAGACCCAAAGACGCTTTACATTATGAGTAAGGTCGACAAACAAAACAAGAACAAAAACACAAACAAAAACAAAAACAAAACAAAAACAGAAAAGCAGTCAGGAGGATGTTGGAGGGGGGAGGGGCGGGTTTAAGTATAAGCAGAGTTGAAGAGGTGGGTTTTGAGACGGGACTGGAACAGGGTGAGGGAATCAGACTCACGGAGGTCTTGGGGGAGGGAGTTCCAGAGCTTCGGGGCTGCCACACAGAAGGCTCTGTCCCCGAAGCTCCGGAGTTTGGCCTTGGGGATTGAGAGCAAACCGGCTGAGGTGGATCTGAGGGACCAGGGTGGTTGGTAGAGGATGAGGAGGTCAGTGAGGTAGGGGGGGGGGGGGCAGATGGTGGAGGGCTTTATAGGTGAGGACCAGGAGTTTGTAGTGACACACTTAGACACACATACACAAATGGAATGAACTCAGATGCAAATGAGAGCAACAGATATGCAGTTTGACAGACAAACGCACACAGACGTCTACACACACACACACACACACACGTCCACACACACACACACACACACACACACACACACACACACACACACACACACACACACACACACACACACACACACACACACACACACACACACACACACACACACACACACACACACACACACACACACACACACACACACACACACACACATACATACACACACACACACACACACACACACACAAACACACACACACACACACACACACACACACACACACACACACACTACTGTTTGATGCTGTTCCACCAAAACACTGTCAAGAGCTCTCCCTCCTCACCATAGCGATACTGTCCAGAACCATATCTGAAATGAAGTTGCGGCTCTTTCATATCACGTGATGATCACTGATTATGTCCACGCACATTCCCGCAGAGTGAAGTGAGGTTGTTGATATCAAGTGCTCGCACACTGATATACATGATGTTATTTTTGTCTGCAGGGACACCACTGACACCTGATCTGATGGCCTTTGAAAACTCATGGTACCAAGCTAAGCATTACACTTTTCTTTGTTAAATGTCTTAGTATTACTGTAGCACAATACATACAGTGTGTGAGGATTCACAACTCCGCTCTTTAGTAAGATGACACATGTACTAACAAAAGCACTTTTGTATCTCTTGATCTTGACTAGCTCTTGAATCTCCTTTCACATGTTACAAAAATGTCAAGTGCAGATTCTGTAAAAATGGTTCAACAACCATTAGCCACACAAAAGTGTAGGTAGCTCTTCAAAGAATATCAGATATAATTTGATGTGCATGGCAAGTTCAACAAATTACCTTTATGCATAATGAACACAAATGTATGTATGATGAATACATTTAAGTCGGATTCTGAATAAATTATACAGTGTATTAATGCTAGCTGCCAGGTTTGTGGTTCTGCCTATAGGAGGTATAATATATGCAAATATGTCATTTGTGTAAATACATTTCAGGCTTGCCAATTAAATTCATTGTGAGCACTGACCTACAGCAGGTCAAAACGTATGTCAAGAGAGACATGGACATTTTTGAATGACACTCACCCTCTGCAAACGTGTGCACCATGTGTGCAGAGGGCGAGTGAGATACCTTACTATAATATTTGAACAGTAGCTTCATAATTCGGTAATGAGTCGTTGGGATATTGGAGCTGAGGAAGAGTTGCTCTGGTTGGGTTTGACTTGGTGTGAGTGTCATGAGTAAACACTCAAAAGCTAACACTGTGGTTTCAGAGTGTGTTGGTACTTACAGCGGGTGTTAAGCGGTCCGTTGGGCTTTCTCGCACTTGGATGGCATACTCAGAGAGTGAGTGTTCAATATAGCGCCAGAGAGGCTCTGTTTGACGGAAGGAAGCGATGGGAGGATCTGGCTCCAGCTTCATGGTTAATAGCCATGGCCACTGTTGAAAAAATAAAATAAGGATGAACAACGGGATTCAAATTACCCCCAAAACCTGTTGCCAACATTTTATTAATCATTCAAACATTGTATTCACTGACAGGACTTGTTTATTGATGGTTCACTTCCAAAGGCTTCAAGTGTCTTGGAAGCTTTGTGGTTAGGGTTAGGGTTATGGCAATACATCTATTGTAATGAGGAAATATTTTTACTTGTATGTTCTTGCCACGAACATCAATACCACTTTCATGTTCACTAAATATGGCTATAAGGATTATGGTTACATTTAACTAAGCAAAAATAAGTGTTAAACAAGTGGTTTTGCAATTCTTTACGATAAGCCAAGCTAAACGTCTTCTCGTCGACACAGCAAATCATGTCAAAATTGAATAAAGATTGTATAATTTTACTGGAAAGAAAAAGAGCACATCATTTTCTGCATTATCTGCAATCATGCTGAGCAGAATGATCCACTCCATTGTGTTTACGAAGGGTTTCTACACTCGTCATTCATGATCAGAAGTGTTTCTGTTCACGCGTATTAAGGATTTAAGTTTCAGTCCCTTCTATATAAATTATACATTTCTCAACCCCTGATGAACCTCTACACTCCCACTATACATAATGTGCCCATTCTGCCGCACAATCAAAGACAATTATGGTAGCTCTGACCGCCTCCACTGTAAATGACTGTGGCCTAAGTTCACTACATGTGCGCCATAACAGCCCTCTAAGACCATTATCCCAGAGTGCTGCAGCACTCTCACTCATATTTACAGACAAGCGTCTAACAGGCACACCTCGTGTTTAAATGCAAATTTAAAAAGAGAACCTTGCAGGAAATACAGCAGTTTAGAAATATGTTAACCTAGGCCTTGAACACTTATTAAAAAAGACTCTTAAGAAGCCACTGTTTATGTCTTTAACAAATGAAGAGCAAAAACGAAGCAATGTCACACCTACTTTTGAATTTTAGGCAGAGAAATAACTTGAGCTGAAGAGGTTGAGGGAAAGACAGGGACGGCTGATACAGGGATTAACCCCGGGGCTACAGTGTTTAGTACACTTAGCAGTCTGTGCTGTGGAGAGATGTAGTGTGATGATAAAAAAAATTCTGTTTATAGCATATCACTGCGTGGACACATTAGCCATTACTGTCTGCTGCACGACATTCACTGTTATGACTAATCACAGAACAAAAGACAGTGGAGGAAACGCAGATGCCTCCACAATTGAAACCAGACAGCTGCCTTGAAGAAATTAGGGTTGTTTTGGGCACAATGCAAACACCAGCAGGGCTTTAGTGAGTGAAGAATTTAGGGAAAGCTGGAGGCTAAAACCAACACAGTCTCAGTCCCTGATAGTCCAATAGCGACGCTTGGTCAGGGTCCAATGGCATGCAGTTGTGAATCGCAGAGTCTCCTTCAGCTTCATAAACGGACGCAAAGAGCTTTCAACTGATTGCAATATATTCCCACCGGCGGCGATATTTGACGCTCAGGGAAGCACCCCATCAGTCCATGTCGGCGGCAGTTACAGGCAATGTGAGCGTCCATTCCCATTGGATATCGGAGAATTTTACACCTGGGAGTAAGTATTCTCCTTACAGATTATCCTTGTTAATTACACAACACAACATTGATTGGTTTAAATTGTGTGCAATGCTTTTGTATGTTTCCCCTTCGATTCGGAGAAACAAATATTTTTTCGGAGTTTAGGATGGCAGAAGACACTATACTACCCATAATCCTCAGCTATCGTTTAGGACTACACCATGCGCTTTGCTTGACAAAGAACGCATCCCTCGCCATAAAGACGATATCGCTATAACTCCTATGAAAATGTTGAAAGAGTGCTCAAACTTCACATGTGTGTAACACTCCAGCCGCGAAGACATCTACGGGACAGTTTTGAGATTTCTTCAAATGCTGTTGCCATGGCAACACAATGCTCACCATGAAACACGGTTTTCTCATAACTTTAGTGAAAATGCTCCAAATGGCCCAAAACTTCACAGGTTTGGAAACGATGCAGCCATCAACACATTTAAGCATATTATGGAATGTAATCAAATGCAGGCAAATGCCTTTTTACTTTCTTTTCTTCTCTCATCACACATTCAAGCCCCCAGTGTTCATGTATCATTTCAATCTAAATTATTCACACTTTCTTCTTACACATTACATTTCAGCATAGCAGTTTAGTGTCAGCTTTTCATCATAAAGCATTCCCACTAGCAATTTCTTCAGGAATTGCATTCTCTAGTTAGTTTGTCTGATTTGCACATCTTCCTATTAATATCTTTCTACATCTGGCACTAAACAATTTTATTCTAGATATCATTTACAGTATATTCTTGATATGTTTCTATTCAATATTTCTATCATTGACCTTCTACTTTCCCCCTATTTTGTATGTACTCTTATTATTTAAATGTTTTCATCAAATATAACACATTCAACAAAACATGCAGCAGACCTTAGGCAAGGCAAGTTTATTTATATAGCACCTTTCAACACAAGGCAATTCAAAGCGCTTTACAAAAAAGAAAGACATTAAGAAAAAGGCATTTAAAAACAGTAATTAAAAAGCAACACAATCTACCATTGCAATTACTCTAAACGTGTAATAACGTGCTTTAACCAGTAGGTGGTTCGGGCTAAAAGGCTGTCAAGTTTACAGTGTTAACATTACACTACATGTCACTTGTTATACGCTTTTATCCAAAGCAATACTGTGGACAATCCCCACAGGAGCAACCTAGGGTGAAGTGTCTTGCCCAGGGACACAACGACATGCTGACTGAAGTGGGGTTTGAACCTGTGACCCCCTGATCCGAACACAATAAAATATACTGCTGTTTCCGGTTTAGTTTACGACGGATATATTTTTGTTATCCACAAACGATCACACAGATATTGTTTTGATATTTGTAACACAAAAGCGATGGGAAAAACTCACAGCAACACAGAAAAGATGGTCTTAACATGACCCAGCGGTCTAGTTAATCAAAAGTAATAATCTCAAACTAAATATTATTATTAACTTTATTGTGAACAACTATTTGTTTCTCAGAGTCGAAGGGGAAAAACACAAAACCCTTGTACACAATTTAAACCAATCAATGTTGTGTAATTAACAAGGATAATCTGGTGTTTTTGAGTTGATGAGTAGTGCAGATATCACTGTAAAATCAATCGACAGTAAGGAGAATACTTACTTCCGGGTGTAAAATTATCCGTTATCCAATGGGTATGGACGTTCACATTGCCTTTAACTGCCGACATGGACCGATGCGGTGCTTCCCTGAGCGTTAAATACCGCCGCAGATGGGAATATATTGCAATAAGTTGAAAGCTCTTTGCGTCCGTTTATGAAGCTGAAGGAGACTCGGTGCTTCACAACTGCACGCCAAAGGACCCTGACCATAGGCGGCGCGTGAGGCTCAGGTTTGGGAAGGCTAAATAACTTGTTTTACCTGACGCTGCCTGCCTCCGGCGTCTATAGAAAAGAGATCAACTCAGTGAAAGCACCGCCTGATCAGAGACAACGGCTCAGTGTGCGGAGTTTAAATCTATTAAGTATAAAGGAAATACAGTTTAAACTGCCGTATGAAGAGAAGATCCCGACGTGTCGCACTTATCATTCATATCACATTATCAATCAGATCATCGATCATATAGGCTAATGTCATACTATATCATATATTTCCTTATCTGAGTCAGCTTCTCGAGCCGTATCTGGCCGTGCAACACTTACATTGTCACATACTGTATGCAGAAGTATTATTTTAAGCATCATTAAGTTTGACGATGACGAAACACTCGAGTCAAATGTAATTAAAGTCAGATCCACTAGTGTCTTAGACGGGGCAGTATTCACCTTGCAGGTGCAACTATGTGGCTTGTAAGTCATGGGTGTTTAAAGTTCATATGTGTCTAATATTAGTTTACTTTTCATTAATGAAGTATGACGCTGCGCTGTCAGTAGGCTACACTTGTTCCTGTTTGTGATTGGTCAAATGTTGCTAACCCCGCCCCTTTCACGTGAACGCGCTCTCAGCTGGAGAGAGAAACCCTGGCTTGATTTACCGAGTTGATAACCAACGTCGTAGGACCGCTTAGCGAGAGCGCGTTCGTTAGGGTTAGTTAATAACTAAAACGTATCCAGGGTCTGTTGAACTGGCTTCGTAGTACAGGGCACATATATTTTTCTTTTACCAGGATGCAGTGACACAAATATTTAGGAAGGCTTAGCCTTCCCTAGCCTACAGTACCCGCCGCCCCTGACCCTGACCAAGCGTCGCTATTGGACTATCAGGGAGTGAGACTGTGTTGCAACATGTTGACGCAGTATGGCGCATCGCAGAGGTCTCACATTGTTAGACAATACATCGTCCAAATGATTTCCCCATGGTGAAAATCTGCCTAATGATCTCTGGTGCTCTATGTCATATTATGCTAATAGGAAACCCTGTTAGTCTGTTAAGACGTTGCATAAACATATGTGTTCTTCAATGTTCGCTCATCATGTCGGATCAGGATTTAAAGTAAGGAGTTCTGTCGCATTAAAAGAGGATGGCAATTATTCATAAAAATTGTCAGATGATGATAAGGATTTAAAATATCAAAAAGGCACCCTTGGACAGGGATTGCAATCTCCCTCGCAGTTAATTCCCCCATGAGCAAATCTGAGAATTCTGAATAAATGTGCACTAAGGATTAAAATATTCAGATGACATATCATGCATACTGATTGGCTGTACCCTAAAATACGTTTTGCGGCTTCAAGAAGTGGACATACTGTATATGTGTCACATTGAAACTGTCCGTCAATGCTATAAAGGACAGTAGCCTACTGTTCTCCCGGGGCACTGCCTGACCTGGGGCTGTCTTTATCCACAATATATCTCCTTAATCTCCCAAGAATCACCTCAACCTCTGGGGAGGAAGGGGAACTCTTATTAAATAAAGTGACTGACCTGTACAGCAGAATGTCATCACTGAGGAACACTAAAAGTTTGCACGTTGAACTGCTCAGACACTTCGCTGAGCATGAAACCCTGAAATGTGTCTTAGCCCTGTAAAGGTTATAACTTGACAGCTGAGAGATCATTATATGTTAGTTAGTTTGCTGACTCTTAGCTCCAGTTAACTAGCACTGCTTCTGTGCTATTATCAAATAACAAAATGTACATTTTCTGGCTTGGTTCTCCAATCTGATATGTATTCAAATTATCTGGTTCTTTCTACGTCCGTTTTCACACCTGTGTTTTCACAATACATAATAAATTAGATGCTTTAGCTCGTTTGGCTGCATTTAAATTGGACATTCTGTAGATGTGTGTTAGAACAAACCAGACTGATCTCCCAGATTTATGCAGGATTTAGCCGGAATAGTTAAGTAACGTTTATTTTTTAAATCTCTCTTTGATATCGGTGCTCAGAAATGTGCAGCTTGTCTCTGTATTTGGTTGCTGACAGTCATTTTCAGTTAATGTTCAGGAGATTGGCAAACCTTGGGGGATGAAGGCTGTAAAACACTCTGGTAATAGATCTTTCAATTGATTGTGCATCGGCATCGGTGAGTAATAACGATGGAGCATCTGGGAAGATAACAGATATGCTCCTTAAGGGACATTTAAAAAAAAAAATCTAAATTCAGTAAAATGATTTGATTTCAGCATCTTTGTTGTGAGAAATTACTTATTTTCTTTGTATTACGTAATGTTACATTGAGAGATTAACGACTGAAGCTTCAGCCATTTTAAAGTTTTCCAAATGTCCATGCTTTTATTATGAATATGGTTTACTGTTGGTTACTTGAATATAGCAAGACAGGGAAATTCCATTAATGCAGGTTACTGAAAATGAGAAAAAGGTGCTGCTGACCAAGCTAGATTTGATATCCATGGAGATGAAACCATTCATATCACACTTTCATATATCACAACTTCCCCTCAAAATACCCCTCAGTGAAATTACTTTATGTCTGATGACATCTGCATCTCACGAGATCGCTCTAAGAGTACCGTTTGTTAAGTGTCTTATAACAAAAACATGTGCACACAGCTCAGAACTGTCAGAAGCGCTTTGGAAAACCCTCATTGAAGGTATAAGCAATAAAACAAGCCCTCCAGTCTTTCCATTTTTAAATACTCCGAAGGGAAAGGCTGTAATGCAATTTCCTAGTAGGCTACTTGGTTTCCCCAGACTGCTACTGCCGGGGCCTTTCTTTCAAGTGTGGGCTGTTGCTTTATTGCAGCATCAGCATTATGATGTTGAGGAGGGAGGGGTTACTTCTTCAAGTCTGAACCTGGTCATAGATCTCAGCGGACATATACGCTATCTCTTCATTATCTGCTCTCAGCCAACATCCCAGCACGGGGGCATGTGTCTGGATAAAAAGCCTCGATTATGTAACTGTCTGGCAGGCTGCCTGTTTATACGCTGATGCATCAATCTTCCGCTCACCTCTTTGAAATATCCGGACTTCCAATATACATGATAGATGTTTGCCTGGTCTGCTACTAAATGTCGTTTAATTTTTCTATACTCTGATCAATCAGGGAATAACAAGTCACTAAACATGCATGGACAAACCCCCATCATTTATTGAATCTGTGACTCATGTAGACATCACTCTTATTTCAGTGGGTGGATGTTTCTTCACCTGCGTACTTAGCCAAATGTTTGAGCTGGAGGGGAAAGCAAAGCTGGAGAAACACAGACGTCCATGGCTCTGGGTGCCGCTTGGATAAATGCAAAACCCAAACCAAACAAAGAGAGTGATTAGTGGATCTGTTTAACCTCAGGGCAGAACAATCCCTTTATTAGACCGGAGAGTTTACTTAGCTTTGTGCTCTGCCTTCTGCCATCTTCCAGTCCTCTCTCTCCGCATTGCGTCCTGACTAGGAGCCAACGGCGCTAATTAGGGACGGCACCAAATCCTTTTTATCCGTGCCAATCATTCTGTTAAATCTAAACTGTAGTAGCCTACATTTACTCAAGTACTGGGCTTGAGTACAAACCTGGGACATTTGTACCATTTAGCCACAATTGACTTGTCGCTGACATAATGTTGTAAACACATGTAGGCTACTGTATTAGTGACAACTTTTCCCCCACTCAATAGTTTTTGAATGTCAAAAGTACATTTCTCAATTTGTTTCTTAGCTGAGTTTTCGAGAATCATGCTTTACTAATAACCATTCTACACTAAATAGTTTTAATCTCTCATTCCTCATTCCATCTTCTACATTTAGTAAATAAATGAGTTTGAGGCTTCACTGCACTCGAGTTTTTCTCCAGTCTGCAACAAGACGTTTAACCTGACAAGAAAATCACGGAGGAGTCTGTCTGATGTTGTAACAACATCTCAATAGGTTGGATTTATTTTCTGAATTGACGCTCCTCTTGTTGTTGAACAAACGCGTGTGTGTAAGGCTGTCACGAAGTGAAAATGAAAAAACATACAACATGATACAAAAGTTTGGGAGAAATGTTTGTGTGTTAAATAACTTTATTATTAAACTAAATCTATGATTTAAAATGGAACAGACGCATGTTTAAACTTCAGGAGTCTGTTTACTTTCAGAGCGAAAAAAGCCAGATTTAACCCAACCACCTGCACCCTGCCTTTCAAATCCATGCTATTGAAAGATGTGCTTTTACACTGCTCATCTTTACTTCAGTGAAAATCCCTTCCTTGGATTGAAGAAACATTTGGACATGTAGTTCAAGGCGTTGAAGTTCGAGGTTAGCTTTGCACATTAGAGCCAATCTGAAGCTCCAAATAAGCCCTCAGGAGATTAGATGAAATTCCTCTTCGTTTTGATTCTAAAATGATCATGATGGCAACTGTCTGGACCTTTTGATACAATGCCATTGGGGATTTTAATCACATATGTCCGGGGGCTGCATTTCAAAGCTCCAGTCAAGAGGTTGAATTGAGAGAATCAAATGGCAGCTTTGTATGAGACTTCAATGGCTTCATTTCACTGTCGAAGATAGGGGTGAAGTAGCATGGCATTCTCTGCTAGCACTGTAATTAATTTCACAATGGATGCATTTTTTAGGAAAGACTAAATTAAATCATATATTCACACATTCAGCAAAGAATAGCACAGAAATGTGGGTTAAGCAGACATTAGTGGAAGTTATTTGCTCTACTCTAAAAATTCTGTTAGTGTCATTTATTTTGCGAATTTAACATCCTTCTTACACAAACTGACATTAATTTGAGGGATGTTTTTGGTTTTAGGACAGCTGAGAGCACATTTAAACTACTTTTGATTACCATAATCCTGTTGGAGGATTAGGAGTAACACTTTGGAGAAAATATAAACTTGAGCAGCGTTTCAAATCAAGCCTATAAATCCCTTATCGGACAGCAGTGTGGGGTATTGCAGAGATTTATTCGGGGTTTTTTTTCTGAATTTGCATGTAATGAGCCTGTATTTTTCATCAAATCCATTATTTTGTGGACATTTCTGGGTATGAAGTGCCACACAGGGAGCCACTCCAGATTCCATGCTGTGTTGTTTCTTTTAAATTATTTACTGCTTCATCCCATGGGGCAAAACGCCAGCACGGTGTTTACAAATGAAAAGTAACAGAAGTTTTTGTACTCTTCCTGTTGAACTAGCGTGAACAAGGAAATATCCATGTTAAGCCAAATTCAGACACAGTATCAGCCTGATAATAGCCTGACCAAACAGACGTGGGGCGTCAGGATTGAAAGAAAATGTGTCTTTTGATCAATAAAGTCAATCTTATCTTTATCTTTATTTAGTTACAAGGTATCATAAACCAATTTCTTGAGTTGTCGGCAATCCAATTTCAACCACAAATAATAGCAAGGGAAAATAAAGATAAGCAAACATAGCTTTAGCCAAGGCTAACCGATGTTATGTCAAAAAACTAGGTTTCACTTGATACAGCTTGTCAACTAAGAGATGCTAAATTTGATGATCTAAATAAGTTTTGGTCCTGTCTTAGTGTTTTATCGCGCTTTCCTGTTTTTACATGAAAAGTAACTCTCCCTCTAGTTTCTGGTGTCTGTGCTTCTTGCCCTCGTGTGTAACCCGCGTCTGCCCTGATTGTTTCCACCTGTGCCCCCTTACCTTGTGTAAACATCCCTTTGTCCTGTGCCAGTTCTTCTTGTCCAGTGAGTCAGAGAACCAGCGCATCGTCAAGCCAGAGAAACCTTTTGACTATAGTGCCTTGCCATTGTTTATATTTTTTACTCATAAGAGGGATTTGTTTTCATGAAACTTTGTTCACTCTGTGTCTATCAGTAAAGACTCTCTTTTAAAACCTTTGTTGTCAATGAGTTGTGCATTTGGGTTCATATGACAGAGAGTGTAGTAAGATTATCCAACATATATTTCTGGATAATTGTATGGCACAATATTTGTTATATGGCAAATCAGATAAAATTGCAGTTATGCTACAGCTTGCTGCTTTGTAGGGCAGATTTGCTCATTTTATCCCATTTGGTGTGTAAGAAAAGACATCTGGGACATGTCACGATGTTCCAACCAATTCACTATCATGTCAGAAATGTTTTGCCTTCTAGTAACACAGTTTAACAACTTCTATGACATGAATCCACATAGGAGAACAGAGCGCTTCTTTGTTCAACTGACGAAAAACGAAAGAGTAATGATGTTCAGTTGTATTATACCACATTAATCACACCTGTGGGTTACCCTCTGCACACATATTTATGCAGATCATCAACACAATTCTCCTCCCTCTACTAACCGGCTGAGTCCACCTTCACCGCAGTGATGAGTTTCCATCTGTACTCTCTTTTATTAAACCCTGATTACATACATAAATGTATGTCACGCAAGTTGTGAAAGACAGCAAGCTTCCCTTAGGGGTCCAAGATGGATTTTGTCTTGTCTCTGTGATCATCTCAAAAGACTAAAAAGTCTAATGCCGCCTTCGCACTTCCTCTATGAGTATCACTTTTGTTTCAGCATCCTGATCAAAGAAAATCATGCCCACACATTGCAACAAGGCAATGAAACAAAGGAGACCATTTTCTCACATTTGAGCTACATTTTCCTTTAAAATATGAGCAAAGCCTTAAGGCTACACATGTTTATTGCATACATTTAACAATGTATGATGAAATATTTGTATTCAAGAAATATTGACTTTTCACAAGCTGCAAACCATCTTGCAGTCCTCTGGGAGGCTCCATCCCGCGGTCTGCTCCAGATTAATACCGACCTATTTCTTTGGAATTGATTATTTGACTTTTTTTTATTTTAGTGTTATGTTTTATCTCAGCCCAGCAGAATGGCTTGGCGCTGCCATAGAGGGCTTTGCCAGTCAATTGAAATTCTTTGGTGCAGGTGTGAAGAGCAGAGTGGTGAAGTGGTGTCCTTCACTTCTGCAATCCACTGATAACTTTAACATTTGACCAAGTATTGTGTTCTGGCAGCAGTTCTTATGAAAGCAATCAGCGATGCTTTCCTCCAAACAGATTCACATTAATGTTCCTGCACAACTTTGACGTTTAAAAAGGAGAGGAAATAGATGGAGCCCAGGTTCAATCGCTGCACAGGCGAGATTAATGAGCGTTTCTTATCAGCAATCTGCTTATTTTGTTGCTAAATTGGAGAAAGCTTCGGACAAATTGAACCGCTCACACTGAGTGGGGAGTGAAGTGAATTCTTAACAAGATGCACGCTGCTTTTCCCTCCACAGTGTTCAAGTTTGAAATGATTATTTCAGTTTCTGCCCTATCTCTCAGATTCAGGTTATAATAACTGAGAGTTCTAGCGCTCACATGGCTTTATAATGAATTAGCCAAGCTTGGAAATGAAAACTTTGGCTGTCAGCTGGATGGCAGTCAGACCTGTACTCGCGCTTGCTACGAGAAGAAGTGTTGATTTTGTATCTAGGTTATTGGTCGCTCTCTCCCTCCTTTTGCTTTAACGCCATCTATTTCCTCATCTTCTTCTCTGATATAAGGCTCTTAGTTTTTCCTAGATGTCATGTTTATGAATTGCTTTCATGTTCCCAAACGTATCTTCATTTTCTCGATGGAAACACAACACTTTTTCTAAACACTCTGACCTTGCTCTTACTGGCTACATACACAATCAATGAACCATTTCCATGCAACCAACCAACCAACCAACCGCCTCCGCCCCTTCCCCCATCACCAATTCCTGCCTTCACACCGCAGTCATTTTCCGGAGCCATTTCAGGGGATAATAGCACTCACAAATCATCCACTGGGCAATGAAGCCCATGAAACTGATGTGCCTTCATTTCAAAACAATCGAGGTGCCTTATGAGGAGCCTCATGATGTCATAACTTTAGCAGCTGACAGGCCATGCAGGTGTTTTTTGGACCCAGGATTTGGCACCGGGCCAATGAAATCCAGATAGGGACAACTTAATCATTCGACATATCGAGGGACATAGCAAGATGGTGGTGTAAGCAGCCAGCAGACATGCTCCATCACTTTCTCCATGCTGAGCAAGTGACAGCTTTTACTGGGAAAACCAGGTCTCCTTATCTCACTGTTGAGTTGAGTAATGCTTCTCTCTCTATCTGAGGCGATCTCTCTGCAATTTCCATTATAGCAAAAAGGTCCAACGAATAAAAAAAAAGCAACAACCTAGCTTTTACAACTCTTACTATCCAACACAAAAGAGTCTGAAGTTGCTTGGGATTCATCGGAGAGATTGGATAATAAATAATTGATGTGGTGAAGAGAAACAAGGCTATAAATCGTTGGTGTTTTTTTAAGTTGGAAATGAGTGGGCTGGGCATCCTGATTTTAACATATTTATTACATTAAAAGAATGAACTATACTTAACATTGGGTTTCACCATTATCCATCAGCAACATTGGCTCTTTTGATTAAGCCCTCCTTGTTGACATTTTTCACGGGTTAAGCATAACCTCCCGTGTGAAAAGCCACTCACATGCTAAAAAGAATTATGGATGACTGAGTAGCATGGCTTGATTGGAAATTGATAGACTTGGCTGCGCTACACCTGGTCTCATGACATTCCACATCCCTTATGCATAGGGAGCGATGCATTTTTCAATAGGCGGCTGCATGACGTTAGAACCTTTCCATACTGGTATCTCTCTGTGGAGAAGGTTGTGCGGATGAAACCATGTTGCTTCACTAGATTCAAGCCATCACTTCAAAGAGGCGGGGTGGGGGGGGGGGTGATCTTTGCATGACGGATGCAGCTTTCCGAGGAAAAAAGACTGCACCTCATATCTACGTTTCATGGGCCATTGCATCTGCCCTGCAACTGCCACAAACAAAAAACCACACCAGTGTCGTCAAAATCATCTCCACCCGTCATCCAAGATGGATGCCCGTCATTTTGTGAAGCCACTGATTGTGTCTGCTGAATGTAGTACTGTGCAAGATAGATGATTTTCAAAATGTCACTTTAAATTGGTAAAAATTGGCTACTGCAATAAGTCTTTCAAATGTATTCCAATGAAAGTATGAACCCACTTATCATCAGAGCCTGCATGTTCTAAACTGGGGGGGAGCTCCATCAAACGTGCAGCAGGCAAGCTGCAATAGTTCTCAACAAAACAAACACAATTTTCTCTTGCATTGGCGTGGAAGAAATCTGTAGGAATTACAAATTGTGAGGTGCAATCATTTGTTAAAAGGGACGTCGCTTCCAATTTCAATCTGCATATTAGCAGTGCTCACAAATTGGTTTTGTAAAACAAGCCCCAGATGTTGAATCCAATTTTACCAGCTGTTATGTATGTCAAGTCGCCAAATCAGAGAATAACATTCCTACAATAAACTTTGATTAATCGGTAATCGCATAAAGCCGTAGAAGCATATTTTAAAGGCTCTTGTTATTTGGCAAAAATAGTTACACTTCATAACCCAAAACACATAACCAGAAAGCAAACTGCACAGCATGCTGATTTATCGACTTTAGGAAATACCAAAGGTTTGAAAGAGGAGATGCTTCAAGCTTTAGCAGAATTAAGAAGATGAAGTTCTTTAAATGGCTGCCGGTGCTGTCAACTAAGCTGCACATTTTTGCATTTTTCCTTCCAAAGACAACAAACAACATATTATCTTCTAATGCAGAGGTTCCCAAACCCCGTACATTTATTAACTCTAAGGCCAGAACAAAGCATTGAAAATCAACCCAACAACAAAAAAACTGAATAATTCTGTAAAAGCATAAACAAAAGAGTGTCCAAACTACATATATTTGAATTAACCGTGGATCTAGGCAGAGAATCTGTTTTTGTTTTTACATAATGGTGAAACATTACATTAGTGTACAGGAGAAACGTTTCAGACCTAATATAGTGTTCCATAAATGCATTACACACCCAGCTAGGGGAGCACGAGTGGGTTTAGCAGACAGATACCATCTTTGTGATGGTGGGAAGACATGCATGACTGCTCTACAGACTCCAGACGGACTGACACTGACAGGAGGAACATGGGGACGGCCCAAAGAGGAAACTCCTCACGACTGCCTATGTACGTCAGCGGGGTCAACGGCACAGCAAGCCTCTGATGTAAATTCATCTAAACACAACGACAGACAGACAGATGCACACACCTCTCCATGAGCCGAGCACATCTCCGGCTGACAGATTGGACCAAGGGGGTTAAGGCAGGTCAGAGTGGTGGAGCAGGGGAAGGCAGACAGCTTGTCAATGCCGTTGACAACCAGATGGATGAACCAATCCCATTGGGAGAAACAGTTCTACTTTCTTGTTCATTAACACACACACATGCACTTATGGACATAGGCTACTGCTGAGCTATTTACTACGAGCACATGTCAACAGCTCATTTGAACATTCCCTGATGAGTACATTTGAATTTCTATTCCCTCATATATGCATTCTGTCTGCATAGCATCTCTCAGTCAAAGCCATTGGGTTCGGTTTGCTAAAGCTGGAACATGTATTTGCCACTGCTGTATGTCTTGGAGTAAATATCTGATCCCAGAGTCAACATTAACATGGTTTTTCTAGGGCTGCAGCTTCATTATTGAGCTTCGGCATAGTGAACCACCCCATTACTGCTCTGGAGAGATAGACAGGAAGAGAGTGAGGCTGAAGCGAGGAGAGGAGATGAGCAAGGATGCAGGATAAGCGGAATGATAAAGCCGGGAGAGGGATTGAGGGAGTGTGAAGGATGCTAGCACGGGGACGGAAGGAGAAAAAAAGTGACCAAATAAATCACTAGCCAACAGATAATTGGACGAGCTGCACTCAAGGGATGGTAGCAACGCCATGAAAAGTGACACTGTGATTTGCAATTAACTCCAAGAGGAGAAATGGGGATTCAGATCCCTTTGGATTAATTCCAGGAATGTTATACCTGACAAGATGGTGGCCTTAATGAATCTGTAAGGCCGGAGGAATCGTTATCATCATTTAACTTTTATGATGGAGCCGTCTAGGGAGCAAACGTAGATGCAGGAAACATTCTGGATGTAGACCTGGAGAACTAATGACCCCGAGCAATTAACATGTACAGCCATGACAGGGGCTGAACGCAGAGTGTAAGTCATTTTAATGTGTGTCAGTTGAGATGTTTCCATAGTTTACAGCACTTGAGATGAGGTTTTGTCCTTCTTATCAGGTTAGCTGAATGCTCTCGCTTTGCAAGTCCTGTAGTGTGTCAGAAAAGTGACCTCAAGGACGAGATGATTCAGTCTCTGAACAAAAGTCGTTCGACAAGGCTGTAATTACAAGGAACACACTATCACACTCTCACAGAGGCGTCATTTAAAGATAGGATCGCACCGTTACAAGGTTTGTGTGTGTTATCTACAAAAATAAATGTATTTCCTAAAAAGGACGTTTTGTCTGAAGGCATAAAACGTTCTTGTTTCACTTAATTAAGATACAAATAAATGGGGTTTTATGCACTGCACTGGAACAAAATGTCAAGGTCACTTTCCTTATCTTTTTCATTATAGTACTAAATTTTTCTTCCTTTAATTTAGGAGGTTTAAGCCTTTTTTAGCCAAAAGCAGACAATGGGTTACCACAGGAAATATGGAGGGGGGGACAAAAAGAGAATTACATGTTACAAGAATCCTTTGTTGTGTTTAACCCTCCCTTTGTGTTCGTTTCCCCCCCTTACTTTGGTGTTCGCGGTCAAATTTGACCGGTCCTGTTTTAACTGCTATTACATTAATACAAAGATTAATCATCACCAAATTTCATTTAAGACCCTTTCAAACTGTACATATTGTATCTCAGACTACTGGCACATAAGAGTGGGAAATGTATCGAATTGTTCTGTGTGTGTGTGTGTGTGTGTGTGTGTGTGTGTGTGTGTGTGTGTGTGTGTGTGTGTGTGTGTGTGTGTGTGTGTGTGTGTGTGTGTGTGTGTGTGTGTGTGTGTGTGTGTGTGTGTGTGTGTGTGTGTGTGTGTGTTTTATCTGATCCGGATGGTTACTAATTCATTTTCTTTCTGGCGGTCATTTTTCACCGGGAACACCATGGGTGTTACAAAGTTGACTGAATCATCCAAAATTCAATGAAAGTGGTGATCATTAATTTTATATGTTCAAATGTCTACTGTGAAGGATATCATAAAGCCTTTATGAAATCGAATGTAAAACAAAAAAGTTATGATTGATGAAAGTAGTAAATCGGTCAGATTTGACCCGAACACAACAGGAGGGTTAAACCTAGCATGTCATGGTCAAGTTCTCTTTTTGATTATATATAACCATGCCAGCCACATTTTTTTTTGGCACTTCTAAAACTAAAATGTTGGCCTTAGCTTGACTTTAATTTGTATCTATTTGGAAATTACCTAGATCTAATTGAAAACAGACTACACCTTAATGACTTTGATTATGAAGCTTGAAAACATCACCTCACAATGGAGGCTGTCCTCATCTGTTTGCAGTTAACTGGTTGACCTTTTCAGCAACACCTGCCTCTCATAAAGCACTAATTAGGATCTGGGAGAAAATAAGATGCTGAGGACTGATCACTGAAGATTGTGCAGGCTCACGAAATAAACAAAGTTCAATGCGTTTGATGAGTCATCTAGCAATGGAAAATGTCAGTTTGAAATAATTCTGTTGATGAAAAATCGAAGAAAGGACAAGCAATGCATGAAGGCTAACATGATAGAAGCCATTTCGATACGCTTTACTTTTTAAGTATAGAGTTAACATCATGATTTTAAAAATAGATTCAGTCTAAGCCCTGACAAATTCTAAATGCTATGATACAGTATATGCTCAACAACATTGTATTCCGTGGTTTATTTGGTATAAGGTGCATTTAAAACTTTCCCATTCCACAGTTTTTTCAATAATGCATTTATTCAGTTTGGTAACTCACAATACTGCTTTAAGGCTTACGTTTCAGTGATTTCTCTTCTAAAGCTTCAAGGGATTTAGATTCTTCTCGACTATCCAAAGCGGAGAATAAGGAAGTGCCTTTTCAACTAGAGAGATCCCACACTTGAGCTTTAGCTTTTAGCACAAAGCTAATCAGCCTCTGAGTCATTCTACCAAAAGTCGAGCCAATAGTTACTCATGTCCCGTCCTCCATGCTAACAGCTTCCAATTAACAGGCAACTGGGGAATGAGACCTCCCTGATTCAGCCATGTTGGGCAGTATCGATTGGACTGGAAAACTGTGTAAAATCGGAGCGGAGCAGGATGACCTTGTCTCTTGTACTCCTAGTGATTGACAAACAAAGGGGAGACAGCTGTAGAGATGTTCCTGCATAACAATGCTCAGATCCTCCATACAATTTTTTTTTAAAAGACAATGAAATGGTTAGAACATTGTTACCTTTTGAAAAGTGACTGAATATCAATGATTATAAGGGTGGGCAATACTCCAAAGGGAATGCAATGCAATCGTTCAGATTTTATTTTTTAAAGATGCATCATCTTTTTCACTCATCTGTTGAGATACATCCAGTCATCCCAAATCTCATTTGAAAAATGTCTGTATCTGCCTCTTTGTGGTTCTCCTGATGCACTGGATGTTTTAAAAAAAAAAATAGAATCATCAAACAAAATGAAGATTGGAAACTGTTCGGAAAATGGCCGGCATATACTTGGAAGATGATTGGATGAACCATCTGTCTATCATCATCAATCATGGGCTACCTTCAATAATTCAGATCAACGAACCATAGGACTAGGAGAAATTGATGTAGAAGGCCACTCTGGGTGTGTTAGTACACCATGACATCACTGTGATATAAATAATGCTATTTGGTCAGAGATGAAACAGACTTGAGATTTTCATCCAAAAAGGGCAGAAAGACAATGGGATTTTGTCTGGTTTATAGTAATAGCATACCTGATTGGATGCACCTGTTAACACCCAGCCAAGCTTTTAGTACGTGCATCAAAATGGACATTTAAACCACTGGAGTTTAGAACAAACTAAATCTTCAATGTGTGTTAAGCTATTATTTAACATCTTAGAGAAAACCTCACAAAGACAGTATGTATATACTAAAAATGCTATTTGACATATTCTGAAGGATAGAATAACAACTAAAGTAAAGGAATTTCTTATTTCACTGTGCCTTTAAGTTTGTTTTCATGTGATCACACATATCTTTTCTCTGCTCTAAGTGCTCTGTTTGTGAGAG
This sequence comes from Notothenia rossii, assembly GCF_949606895.1. NCBI lineage: Eukaryota > Metazoa > Chordata > Actinopteri > Perciformes > Nototheniidae > Notothenia > Notothenia rossii. Next base: position 50,231,423 of record NC_136908.1, on the reverse strand, counting down.
GGCTGTCAGAAAGGGCCATCAGAGAGTGTGAACATAGGGGCTGTGGGCGCCTCAGACAGTATATCTATCCCACAGTCTGTTTGTGTTCCACTGACACAGCCTAGTCTCTGGACTCTGTTGGCAGTCCTGTTCCTGTCAAGTTAAATAACAGTATTTCAAAGGTGCTTCACGCTCTGACACGGTGAGCCGGCTCATAGGGAGGCCAGAGAGGTTTGAAAAACCGATTGGACAATGTAAAGAAATCCACCGGGTGTCAACTGCGGAATGCAAAGAAGAAGCCCTACATGATCCAGGACACACTCACACGCACACACACACTTGGACAACCTGAAAAGTGCCCAATTTCCTTCTTTCTGGCATTTCCTTCAAATGTCAAATCATTCACCTGGAACGCGTTACACAGACCTTCAGGGATCTTCTTTGAGAATGTCAAGCCAAACTATGAATCTGTACAAAGCTGTGGAAGGAGAACAATGTCCACTGGTTTCTTATAGTGAAGCTTGAGAGAAGGAAGTGTGACATGAGTCTCAGACGCCAAATGTAATATATATATATAATCTTGGGCTATGTTTTCTCTCTTCAAGTAACCCGGTCATGTTTATGCTTTGAAAGTATCTCATGACCTTGTTTCCTGTGCAACTTGGAATAATATTATACGTCCGTAATTTCCTCTTTGGGCCCCCAAGACACCGCATAAACGGGACATTTGTTTTCCGAGTGAAAAAAAAGGCACATTCGCCAAATGCCATCAAACTAGACAGTGGTATTTACTACCACTAACTGGGTTTTGTCTCTTTGTCACTTTGAAATAGACAGTGTAGACAGAGTCTATAAATTGAACCGGCTGACCACATAAAATGAAACTACAGTTTACAATGCCTCTGGGCATTAAAGAAACACAGGATGAACCCAGTTATCCCTGAGGCAATAAACAGGTCTTCACTTGCAAAAGCGCAGGAATAAAGTGAGATCTGACACCGAATCCAATAACAATAACAGACAATGATTTTCACTGGAATTCAAAACCTGCACCACTTTTCCATCACATTGCTGGCATGAGTGCTATAGTGTCTGTTTACCATTTGATTTGATCCTGTTGAGTGTGTACACAGTGTTGAACTTTGTGTCAAGCTGTCTGTCTTAGAGGCAGCTCGCTTTGAATTCATGCATGTCCTTTATCTAGCTTTTAATGTAAAAAATATCATTTTTCAGTAAAGTATTGGAATAATGTTTAGACTAACTGCCCAAATGTGAATGTTATTGTCACCTGTGCATATAGGACTCTTTTTTTAACCTTAAAAACAACCCCTCAAGCTATTTCAGCAAATGTTTTTGTTTAAATTAGTAATTATAATAACTGTGGCAGAGGAGACAGTCGGAGCTCTTGTGGTTGTAATAGCCTTCCTTTTATTAGAGTGGAAAGGAATTGAATATCCTGCCAATGCCCCCATGGAGAGATATCTTTCATCGTGAGATAAATTGAGGGGGAATGTGGCGTTCCATTTTCACTGGCAGCGTCTGGTTAATGGACATGTGTTGGTCACAGGGGAGCTCATTTCTTAGGAAAGCCCAGGGACACATTTTGCAAACAGAGAAAGATAAAGATTGTAATTACCAAATGTAATAAAGCACAGATTTATCTTTTTAACAAGGATCTATTATCAGATTGATGAAGGTGAACCTTTCATCATTTGATATTTTTTAAGGTGTGAGTCGATGAAAATCATTCACAGTCATTCCAGCCAAATCCGAACCTGAGAAAATGGGATATTACACAGCATATTTATGTAGCAACAACTTTATCTTCAGGGTTTTAGTAATGTAAGGCAGACAGTAATTATGAAACATTTAAGTCCAAATAAGATTACAAACATTTTCTCAAAAATACATTAAAGTACATTTAAGGAAGTAGCTGTTTATGGTGGCTATAACTGAATAAAAAAGACTAACAGTGCCAACATAGTCTGCAGTCATGTTAGTTCTGTGAGGCTGTAATTAGACATTAGCACGACAAAGGCTCACTATTTTATAGCCTACTGCTGGAATAGATACATGTACTGTATGTTTACCATGTTTAATCAAATAAACTAGACTTTAGGGTTATGTGTACTCATACAGACCCTGTTTTGCAAGCCTCCTTAGTCACGATCCAACCATTTGACCAGATGATAGAGCTTGATTAAATGGTAACGGACAACTTAAATCATCCAAATTAATCCTGAAGATGACATGAATGTCCGTACAAAATGTTGTGGTAATTGATGTCATGGCAGGACATGTCATAAAAAACAACCTTATGGTGGTGCTCAATGAAAAACCCAGTAATCAATCCATTTAAGCAATTTAGGATCTAGCAAACTAGCCTGTATTGTTTTACTTATTAACATGGTGGACTGACCAACAGACCATCAGACTGTATCCTGACTGAACAGCCGAATAACAATTATAAGAGGGCAGTGATTCATTATTGACGTCAACTATATTGTGCCTCCATTTGGCGATAATTCCTGTTTATCAGCTGCAGGCAGGCCTGTAATTAGGACAGCAATACCTTCAGGGGTACAGTTTGACTTTTATTGCCTTTTCAAAAAGAAGGCAGGTGCTAGCAGCTCATTGATTTGCAGTTAAAAGTAAATGGATTAACACTTTGCTACTTCTTATGCATCACACATACTGCAGTGTAATCTGTATGAAATCGACACAACTCTTAATGCGATGTCTGCTTTATTTTCCAATGATGTCTTGGTATGTCCGAATTATTATGAGCTACTTTTGTATCTGTATCAGTGGCTTTTGCTTCCCAGAACAAGCAACCTCCTGTCAAATACAGAAAAGAGCAGTTTTAGAATCTGTAAGCTATGGATTTCGTCCCCTGAAATACCAACCGCCCTTCCTGTGGGCTAATTGCTTGTTAGTGCTTCTGGCCCATGAGTAGAAAAAGTCACATAGGGCTACTTAAAAAAAACACCCACACAAGGAGCATCCACAGCAGCACAGAGAGATATTAGGGCACCCTGTCAGGTTGGCACCGTTTACAAGAACCTATATGTCACCAGGCTGAGCTTTTCCCCTGTTCCTAAAGTTGCAGCACAAACATTAAGAACATCTTTTCCATATCTAGTTGTTTCCTTTTTACCTACCGAACTCGAAATGTTAATCTCGCTTTATTTTGACCCCAACTGTGTGTGAATGCATACTCTATAGGTCAGATGGGAAGCGCTAATCTACCTTTTTATTATTGTTTTATAATCTCTCATCATGGAGGAATTAGGGCCCTGCAGGCAATTACAATAACCCCTCCAGAGCAGACGAGCACGCTGCATGTTTTATGGAGTCAATGATGAAGGCAGAACAAGAGCTTAAAGTCGCCGGCAGAAATGAGCTCCTACTGAGGTTTAAAGTAATTAAGAGCATGAAATGGCCGCCTGACATTGTTGCTGGATGAGCAGCTGAGGAACACCGGAGTCTTTTGGAAGCAGAGAACATTCAAAGGGATCTCTAGAGGTTTCGAGGGTCGTACTACACCTGCTGCTGCTGCTGCTGCTGTTTGGAGTTCACAATGACTGAAATGTATTATTCTATTATGCTGGCATGCAATGGTGACAGAAAATGAATTTATCTAGCATTGTCACTTACCAAGGAAAATGTACAGCCAGTTTGATTAAAAAAAACAAGTTTCTTCAACAGTGACGGGGAAAAGATGGCATTTCCGCAGTGTATTGAAAGCGGGGGTTATCTGTTTCTCTTTAACATGAGCAATTTTTATTTTTATGATTGGAATTCAGCATCACCACGGTGACCTGTTTCTGTGCGAGAGCACAGTTGGAATATTGGTTTTAGGTGGCCATTAAAATGTAAAGAAATACTAATGCTCCAAATCTACTGAATGTGTAATTAAGCGATTGTTTGTTTATAAGTTTACTATATCCACAACTTGTTTCCACTGCCTCCAAGTGGCCACAAAATGTGTCAGCGCATCAATGCAACTTTAAAATAACTATGAGACGTGAACTATAACCGACTATATCATCACATAGGTACTACGACCTTAAAGAAAAGGAATATTGCTCTTCTTACACTGCACTTGTTTTTATGTTATCCCCAGGCTGCACACATTACAGCAGTGTTAAGCTATGATTTACTCTCAAACACTAGAGTGAAACACATCACTTTCATGACTGCAACGTGTAATTTTACGTGCGGTTTAAGTGCCACTGAATCCATTTCTTTGTCGATGAAATATGCTGACACGATGCTGTATGTAGTGCTAAGTCCATTGATTCCAAGTCTTTTGTTACAAATGCAATTACACTGGTTTGTTTCGTCTAACTATTTCGGTCTGCTAGATAATGACCTTAAGGAGGAACCTCCCTCCTCCCATCTTTTCCAATCAATGCCACTTCGTGCAGTGGTTTAGCGGCACTTCATATTGTAAAGCTCTGCAATCACTCAGCATCTGATAAAGGCTACACTAGCTATTTGTCCAATGTGGGAACAGCATATGGAAATCTGATGATGAAACCATATATAGATAAATGCATGAGTCAAATCAACCTGTTAGTCTTTCCCCTGGCAAAACCTTAACCACCCATACGTACACACACTTGTAAACTGTATGGTCACTGTGATGACCCCTTCACAAAATCTCTTTTCCTCTCTTCCACAAAAAGTCCAAATATTAGCAGAGCCAATCTTCTCTTTCTGCTCAATTACAACTTTCTGCAACACCCAGCCGATGCTGCGCGGACTGCCCGGCCCATCCAGAAAGTGCAAAAATAACCTTTTTAATTGTGCAAAAATAAATAAAAAATAATGGTGTAATGATAAAAAAAGAAAGCGATTAGAGCAGGAGCTCAGTGCAAATAGATGAGCCTACTGCAGTTGAATGCGTGATAATTAGACATTCCTTTCTGTGTGTGCCAGCTACACAGATTCACTAATGTGTACTGTGCAGCCGCTCTACAACCAAGAAGCTTAGGTCCATGGAATGAGGCACCCCACTGGCTAAATTTCACTTTTTACAAAAGCAACGTTGCCTCAAACACTCTTTCCACCGCTGAAGCACAGATTTAGGAATATGTGTGCATTCATGCTATGTATGAACCTCCTCCTTCAATCGCTCCTCCACTCTCCGTCCTCCATGTGAGTGTGGCCAAGAAAGAGTCATACATTTTGTTTTGTGTGTGTGGATACACATTTAGCAATAAAATATTTCAATATGAAAGAAATCAGCAATGAATCACTCAATACCTGTCAATGTCCTGTTTTCACCACAGGGGGCGATAAGCTTCCCTTTTTAACACAGCTGCAAAAATCTGTTGTTGGTGCCTCAAACATTGAAATTTGATGACATTTGAATATACATCTGTCATTTGACACTTATCTGCATTAACCAACATGCCAATAAGCAATTTTCATTCAGAATCGCTGTCTAAGCACCATACACAAATCAATGCAGGCCATAATTTGCTACCACAGAGAAGCACCTCTAGTAGAAATGATACACAGTCCATAATATCTCTATCACTAATGTAATATCAATAGAGTTAAGGGAGGGTCTTTGGAAAAAGAAAAAAACGAGGCTGACCTCGATAAACATCAGTTGGCCAGCAGCAATTGAAAACCCATCAAATAACTGTCACAGTGCATCCAAAACTCATACATCAACATCAGGATGTCAAAGAGGATGATAAGGAAAATGGAGAGAAACTTCTGCAAACTTGCAAAGAGATGGCAGCACAGATTGGTATGCAGCCTTATTCTAAGGCTTAATATTTGTCTTTGACGGACGTAAAAGGTTGTTAACGTGCGCCAAAGTCTGAAGATAACTTGAAGAAAACAAAGGCTGAGGACAGGTACAAATACAATAATTCAGAGAAATTGATTTGACAGTTCAGAAAAAAACACTGTTTACAAAATAAACAAAGGGCTTATTTACTGGTTGTATGATAATTACATTTTCTCCTTTGACAATATGACTATAATGTGAATTCATGACAAATTAGCATTTAGAGTTTTTTTTTTATTAAATAAATGATTATTCCCTGCTCCTGTTTTCTTCAAAAAACACAATAGGCAAAAATCTTTATCTACAAACAAACAAATGGGTCTTCTGTGAAGCCTTTGGTTCAAGAAGTGTAGCAGATGGCAGTCATGATCAAGTATCCAGCTAAAAAAATCTGAAGGAGCACCAAATTATGTTTGTTTCAGAAGCACTGCATCTGTGAACAGTTTGATTTACCTTGTGATCCCAAATTTGGATCAGGATTTTTGCAAGGGGGATAAACATTATTCCGCACACAAAGAATCGACCCTTAAGTATTCACTTGTTCCCCTGAAGTGCTGTTTTTTTTTAAACAACATTGCGTGGCTGCAGTGATGGAAACTTTTGAATGGATTCCAGACAGAAGCAAAATGTAAATCGTCTTTTTTGTTGGCAAGACACCAAATCCGGTTCCTAATAGGAGATGTGCATGAATGTGCAAGAACAAAACCAGCATCGACCTACACGCGAAAATAAGGCGACATTAGTCCTTTTTGTTTCCCTGTCATCTCTTTAAATAAAACCAATTATAGCGAGCTACTTAATCAAGGTCAAGCCACATAAATCATTCACACGCTTCACAATAAAATGATAAAAGTATAACAGATCCCTGCACAGTTTGGTGGTATGGGTGAACTGTAACAGCAAAATAGTAATTTGGGATCCTGCTGTAAATATCAATAAGCCATGACAAAATAGTACATATTAAATCAAAATCAAAAAAAGAGAGAACAAAAAGTCCTTAAATGTATGAAACAAGGTGGCTCATATACTGTAAAGCATACTTTCTCAATGCAAATGGGGAAATAATTAATAAACAATCAGATGTTCTCTTTAAGGTAACAAGTCAGATTACTTTTCATTTTTACCAGCTGTTCTTACCCAACTCTCCCTCTTAAATGTCAGATTGAAGAAAAATGTTCCAAAACCTACCTCTATCCATCACAAGTAACCCTCCTCCATCGAGTTATCCAGGCAATTGATAGGGAAAGAAGACATCTGCCCCACTTTTCATTCACAAGGACGCAACCATTTTCTGTAATTGTCAGCCTGATTCCTCAAAACAACAAGATGTGCAGCTGAAGAAATTGTGGCGAATTACGGAAAGCAGTTTGATAAATCCCAGCTTTACCTCTGTGAAGATCGAGTCCTCCAATAGATTTGTGCACAACAACATCAAAGCATGATAGAGGAGAGTCACTCTGCGCGTAAAATATCTCCACAGTAAACCCACAGTCACACAATCCCACACAAACCTGCAATCTCAAGTCTGTTCCGATGCGCTTTTACGCAATAAGGCCCGTCGGAACGCGAAATCACCTCTCATTCTATAGGTTTGTAAGATCAAAATGCATGTAAAGCAGTTGAACTGGTGTTTTTATTGACTTGAAAACACAGCATTCATGTGGCAGCTTAAAAACATGCATTTATTTTTTTGCCCGTTTGCTGTGGAGATCAAACGCGTTGAAACCAAGAATGGTTTATTGGATGAAGGAGACAAGAGGAATCTGCTCCTGGGAAAATACATATTTTCACATATCTACATCTATGCTGTATTTTAATGATAAGACATCAGGGTTTTTTCTTTTTTAGCACAGATTTATCATTAAAAGAATGTCGGAGAAAGCAGCTATTTTGTGAATGGAACGAGATTAGGTACGCTTTTATCCAAGGTGCGTTAAATTACCATGACACCATAGATTACTGTAAAATGGGTGTTTCTTAGTATACAAATATAAACAAAGTATTACATTCTTAAAGAAAAACAGTTGGAAATAAGGTTAACATGATGATACAACGCGCAATCGACTGTTAGTACAGGGGGGTTGGATGTAATTGATTAGAAGAAAACTAATGATGGCATTAAATGATACTACAGCATGGTTTAATATGGAGACTATTTCTGCTTGGTGGACTATGTGAAATAAATCAAAAGTTCTGCTCTCCTCTCTCCGTCCAAAATGCGCATATGCCACAGGCAGCTGTAGATCCAGCGTAAAACAGCTCGTTTTCCCTGCACTCATGCAAATCTTCCACAGATGTAAATATTGTCAGGCATGTTTTGTACGCGATATTTCAGCCGATTACATGACATCGACTTTTACCTAGATATATCCTCCTGTAAATAAAGTTACAGAGTTGGCTGAAAGAAGCAACTTTGAGATCGTAACGAAAACGGAGTTTTCATTCAAAGCTCACCTTTTTTTTACGCGCTGGAGGATCACAGGTGTCTACAATGCTGATCATGTATTTGAGAAGTCTCAGGTTAAATACATGGTAACAACTAGTCCCTTCTATCCGAGTGTCCTTGGGCAAGACAACTAAACGAAACCTGCTCTGCTCACTCAAGCGCTTTATCTACTGCTCTGAAAGAGTCCAATAAACCTTCTTGAGAAATATCGATTAATTTTGGTTCTATCTGAGAAAACAAGCTCCAGTTCATAAGGGGAAAAGATTATTCAGGTATCAGCTTACCTGCTTTCATGCTGTCAAGCTGGTGGCGTCTTTTGGTTCGCTTCATCGCACCGAGGCTGCATGTGTGAGGACATGCATCTGGAGACAGGCTTTGGAGACGAAAAGCGCCTCGGCTGCAAGGGAGAAAGTGGGAAGGTGGGGGAGAAGTGTGCGCGCCTGTGTGTAAATGTGTGTGTGTTAGAACAGAGAGAAGGAGAGAGAGAGAGAGAGAGAGAGAGAGAGAGAGAGAGAGAGAGAGAGAGAGAGAGAGAGAGAGAGAGAGAGAGAGAGAGAGACACACACACACACACAGCTATAAGAAGTGGGCTGGTATTTCTTTGCCAATAATGACGGTCGTTATCTGCCTTTTAAATTCAAGCAAACGGGCTGAGCGTGTCCAGCAACACGTGATATTAAACAGAGAATCGCCCAAAGCCTTAAATTGCATTATTCGCCAATATACCAATTAGACCTCATGCCGGCAGGATCAGACATATGCTACCAATTTTCAAGGGAATCATCTCATTTAGCCTAGGACTAGGTTAAGGGCACTGACACGTTTTGCATATGTATGTAAAGGCTAATTAACTGTGATTTGATAGAACATTAAAAACAATGCAGATTAGACGCAGCTTTACGCACACTTTTTTAAAATGTTCAGCACCGAGGAGAGCGAACATTTGGAGAGAATGTTGAAAAACGTGCACACTTACTGTATACGTTTTAATTCTAGAAGACTGAATGCATCGGGTACTTTGAGAGGACACTATAATCTCTGTAACACGATCTTCTTAGGGTATGCAAAGCCTGCTGCAACTACACCACACGTACTGTATGTCTTTAAATGTCTTGTAAAACCAATTTCCACTGTGTTGGAGACCAATCTGTTCCTGAATATCTTAAAGCAAGCTAAAATAAATGACTACAAAGTTACACTTGATTATATACATTACCTGACACTTATTTCAAATGGAAACAATCTAATATAGACAAAAGAAGAGTTTAGATTTGTGTTTATCTTAGTCCCCAAAGGGAGCCTGTTGCTCATCTGAACACATGGCCAACAAGTCCTGCTCTTCGTCACATTGTTTACAACATGAACCAGGAGCTGCTGTCTCTCTTCTCTTTGCAAACAGCTGCTAAAGCCCAATGACTCGTTTTATCATAACGGACTGGCACTTATTGAGGATTTACCCGCTTAACACTGTTTGAAAAGGAGGATTCCTGCCCGATGTATTACAACATGCATTTGAGAATAAGGCACCTGCATTAAAGGCTTAGTGTGATTTGACATTATTTAGTATTTACTTGTGAAACCTGCTTTAGAGCCAAAATTGTTGGGGAAAATAAACAGAGGATGGGAATGTTTTACTGACATCTACTGGGGAGAAGAAAATCACAAAAAGCTCTTTAATGGGTGTATAAGTGTGTGTGTCCAACAAAAAAGCCTCTTCTGCCTGTCTTTTCTCCTCAAACTCACAATTTGATCACTCCAGATGTCTCCCATCACTATTAAAAGCCCTATGTGTTTTCAAATAGGGTGGAAAAAACAAGCCATTAGGCAGTTTGAATCTTGCCATCCTGAACCGTAGCTGTCAATTAAAGTATCAAGCGGCGGTGGTTTGGGAAACACATACATCCTGTACTTGAATTGTTTAACAATGTAACTCTTGTATCAACTGAGAAGTATAAACGGGTGCGCTGAGGTTGCATTTAAAGTAAGAATGCACTTAAGAACAACAATAAGATGCAGAAAGAATGGCGGCTCTCGCTGTGACAGATGTCAGACACAATTTTACATATTTTAAGTTTGAGGGAATGTATTAATGGCTTATGTAGAATGCTCCAGGTGGGGTGCATTTTATTAGCACTACAATCAGACTTGTTATTTATCATTTTCTAAATCCCATCTGATGGCCAGAGCCAACACACATCTTGTTTGACAGTTAAAACATCCATCACATAGTTATACCTATCAAGGTCTCTTGCAGTCTATGCACATGCGTCTTATATAAGTGTGCTACAGTAAATACTTACTTAAATGGCCACGGTGGGCAGATCATGTATTGCACCTGTCTCATGCTGATGAACATGTGAGCCTCAAAGGACATTTAGAGTGCAGTGCAATTATTTGAGGAAAATCACAGTTTTTAATGGACCCACTAATACCAAAGAGTGAGAGAGACACAGTGAACAGAGCTGTCTAACGCACCATCTTGTATATGGCAAATACATCAATCTCCATATGTAAAACTGGGTGTTGATGTATTTTTATTCATAGCAGCATAGAGCTGTCAAAGCTGCGGTGTTCTTCTACTTCACCTGTCGGAGCTGTAATGTATTGTGCGGTTAGCTCTTGTCCTCATGTCATCTTAAAAAAGCTTGTCTCGTCTGATGCTATATTTCAGTTTGTCTACAACACCATCCTCTATTATACAGAGCATCTGTATGCCTTCTTCTCAAGGTGTTTTCTACACCTGTCTAACGTCTAGTAATTGTTCTTATTGACCTAGTCACTCACAACAAGGCAAAAAGAGGAGGAGATTCAAAATGCGTAACCTAAGACATTTAAATATATGCAACGTATTTGGTTTAAACATAAACACATTTGGATATATTTTTTCTGAAAGAACATGATTTTCCAACCCAGTCTCACAAAAAAAAAAAACTAGGGCGGTCCGGAGGAGGGACACAAAACTAGGGGCCACCAGGGTGGGTGGAGTGGGTCTGGAGGACGGGTTTTGGGCTGACAGCCCAGGAGCACAGCGGAGGACCCGGAAGGGATCTCGGGCGAACGGCCCGGGGGCAAGGCAGAAGCCGAGGAGGGGGACTCGGGCGGACGGCCCGGGGGCAAGGCAGAGTCCAAGGTGGGGGACTCGGGCGGACGGCCCGGGGGCAAAGCAGAGTCCAAGGTGGGGGTCTCGGACGGACGGCGCAGGGGCAAGGCAGAATCCATGGTGGGGGTCTCGGGCGGACGGTCCGGGGGCAAGGCAGAGACCATGGAAGGGCGAAGGGCACAGCGGGCGAACTCAGGGGGCCGAGCATGAGGGCAAAGGCAGTGGCAGGAAGACTCAGGGGGCCAGAGCCGAGGGCGAGGACCGCGGCCGGGAAAGTCAGGGGGGTGGGCTCGAGGGCGAAGACCGCGGCTCTCAGGGGGCCGAGCATGAGAGCGAAGACCGCGGCTCTCAGGGGCCCGGGCTCGAGGGCGAAGACCACAGCTCTCAGGGGGGCTGGGCTCGAGGGCGAATACCACGGCTCTCAGGGGGCCGGGCTCGAGGGCGAAGACCACGGCTCTCAGGGGGCCGGGCTCGAGGGCGAAGACAAGACAGCTCCGGAGGCCGGGAAGGACCCGGTGTCGGCCAGACAGGAACCGGAGCCGGTGGGACAGGCTTTTGGCAGGATCCCCCACGGAAGAGGACCAGGAGTTGGCAGGACCCCCGGCGAGACAGGTGAAGGCGGGACCTCCAACGGAACATGACATGGGATTGGCAGGACTCTCAGCGGGTCCTCCAACGGAACAGGACATAGGGTTGGCAGGACCCCCGGCAGAAGAGTAGTTGGCGGGACCCCAAACGGGACAGGACATTGAGCTGGCAGGAACCCCAGTGGAACCTTCAACGGCACAGGACATAGGGTTGGCAGGACCCCCGGCAGAAGAGTCGTCGGCGGGACCCCCAACGGGACAGGACACAGGGTTGGCAGGACCCGCGGCAGGAGAGTAGTCGGCGGGACCCCCAACGGGACAGGACATAGAGTTGGCAGGACCCCCAGCGGAACCTCCAGCGGCCCATGACATAGGATTGGCAGGACCCCCGGCAGGAGAGTAGTCGGCGGGACCCCCAAGGGGACAGGACACAGGGTTGGCAGGACTCCCGGCAGAAGAGTAGTTGGCGGGACCCCCAAAGGGACAGGACACAGGGTTGGCAGGACCCCCGGTAGAAGAGTAGTCGGTGGGACCTCCAACGGCAAAGGACATAGGGTTGGCAGGACCCCCGGCAGAAGAGTAGTCGGCGGGACCCCCAACGGGACAGGACATAGGGTTGGCAGGACCCCCGGCAGAAGAGTAGTCGGTGGGACCCCCAACGGGACAGGACATGGAGTTGGCAGGAGCCCCAGCGGAACCTCCAATGGCACTTGAGTAGGGACTTGAGTAGGGACTGGAGAGGTTACTTGAGATGGAACTGGAGAGGGAACTGGAGAGGAGACTCGAGAGGTGACTTGAAAGGAGACTCGAGAGGGAACTTGAGAGGGGACTCGAGAGGGAACTCGAGAGGTGACTGGAGGGGGAACTCGAGAGGGAACTGGAGGGGGAACTCGAGAGGGAACTGGAGGGGGAACTCGAGAGGAAACTCGATAGGGAACTCGAGAGATGACTGGAGGGGGAACTCGAGAGAGAACTGGAAGGGGAACTCGAGAGGGAACTCGAGAGGAGACTCGAGAGGAGACTCGAGAGGGAACGCGAGAGTTGACTTGTAAGGAGACTTGAGAGGGAACTCGAGAGGGGACTCGAGAAGGAACTTGAGAGGAGACTTGAGAGGGGACTGCAGAGGGGACTGGAGAGGGGACTGGAGAGCGGACTGGAGAGGGGACTCGAGAGGGAACTCGAGAGGGGACTGGAGAGGGGACTCGAGACCCCCAAGACCTCCGTGAGTCTGATTCCCTCACCCTATTCCAGTCCCGTCTCAAAACCCACCTCTTCAACTCTGCTTATCCTTAAACCCGCCCCTCCCCCTCTGAACCAACATCCTCCTGACTGCTTTTCTGTTTTGTTTTGGTTTTTGTTTTTGTTTGTGTTTGTGTTCTTGTTTTGCTTGTCGACCTGACTCATAATGTAAAGCGTCTTTGGGTCTAGAAAAGCGCAATATAAATCCCATTTATTATTATTATTAGGGGACTCGAGAGGGAACTCGAGAGTTGACTTGTAAGGAGACTTGAGAGGGGACTTGAGACGGTCGGTGGGCTGGAGTCGGCCGTTACGCCGACAGGACACGGGGAGCTGGCGTCAGCCGGAGAGCCAACAGGAGACGAGGGGCTGGAGTCGGCCAGTACGCCGACAGGACACGGGGAGCTGGCGTCGGCCGGAGAGCCAGTACTGGAGCCGAAACCATGGCTGCTGGGGCCGGTTCTGGAGCCGGAACCATGGCTGTTGGGCACGGAACAGAAGCCTGGACCCTGGCTGTGTAAGCCAGGTAATGGAGCACGGAAGCATGGCTGTTTGGGCCGATACTGGTGCACGGATCCATGGCTTTGTGGGCCGGTTCTGGAGCAGGAACCATGGCTGCTGGGGCCAGGAACGAGGCTGGGACCATGGCTGCTGGGGCCAGAACTGGGGCTGGAACCATGGCTGCTGGGGCCGGTACTGGAGCCGGGACCATGGCTTCTGGGGCTCGAAGCAGGGGAACACACCGAGACGTATGACGTCAGGTTGGGAATTGGGAGGCAAGGGGCTAGCATGCCTGGGGCTAGCAGGCCGGGAATCACATGTTGAAAGGAAGTCCAAAATCCAGTCAGGTAAGAACTCAACAAAACATGGTTTCTCTGCTGTCAACCGGTGCGCCTCTACCAGAGCGGCCTTCTTCTGCCGAACACTGGACGCTCCCTTCCACCAATCAAAGCAGCAAGCCAGGTAAAATGTAAAATGCTGTAATTCTAACTCAAATGGTTCATCTGCTGGGTCCATTTGTGGTTGGTTCATTCTGTTACGGTTGGGTGAAGCAGGCAGGACCCAAATGCAGAATAAACTGAAAAAATACCTTTATTTCAAGGTCTAGAGGCACATCAGAACACTAACACGAGAACACAGTCAAAGACAAACAATGAACCAAAAATGACAGACAGAAAAACCAGAACTTAAATACACACAAGACTAATCACACAAACCAGACACAGGTGAGGAGGGAGGAGAAAACACAGGGGCACCAGGTGAACACAATCGGGTAATTAGGTAGGAGGGAAAACAGACAGACAGCAACAGGCAAGACAGGAGGTGAAGACTTTTCAAAATAAAACATGAAACCAAAGACAGAAAAAGACAAATCAGAACACAACACAGACAGATCGTGACACAGGAGGGGTCACAGACATAAGAGCAGCTGTTAAATAAAGCTCTTCTGACCTTAGCTGACATGTGGGTATATATTAATGCTGCCCATTATGGGCACAAGCAATTTTCACCCATTTATTAATTATATGTTTTACATTTGAGTGTTTCCTATCCCCTAAACCTCCAGGGATGTACACAGTTTACTACTGGCAACTTCTTATGGGAAATACGAAAACGTCTTTTAAAACTACAATTCCCGGTAGAGACGTGCCATAGAGAACATGTTGCGAAACACAATAGCCAGCATGTGTAGTTCTGGGGACGGGGTGGGGGAGGGGGGGACGGGGTGGACCCGTTCAAATCCAGTTTTGGACAGTCTGCCGTGGTTCCATCCCATTTCAAGTGCTGTTCGATGCTCGGCGTAACCCTCGGAGCACACTCAAACATACAATCACAGAGCTTGAGTACTATCACGGGGTTTGTCAAGCGAAGCGGAGAGAATACTTACTTCCGGGTGTAATATTCTCTAAAAGCAAATGAGCTACTCCGACCCTAGGTCCTGACGGACTCCAACTTGTGTTTATTAATCAAACAAATAAATAAACACAAGGATAATTATGTGTTATTCTTGAGTAAGGGGAGAATTGCACAGGGGAAAATAACGTATCAAGCAGCGTCCCTAGCAACCACCTTGGTAACAATTAAAAAGTTGAATGGACACAATTTCCTAAACTAAAGATCATGTGCATCCACTGCACACATAATCTGAAATAACAACTCATATGTCTCGCATCAAATGACATCAAAACGCATTTTAATGGCCAAACTAACCTTAAAAAAAGCATTTTCCACCGAGAATTTAACGAATGTCGTCCATGTTTTTTTTTTCTGCAGGGAGAAATTTGAAGATCACGCGATATAGAGGCCAGCCATTGGAAATGAATGGTGAAAAAAAACGTAGGGATCTTACAATTTCAGAGGCGTTTTTGTAGAAATACTACGTCCTAAATTGTGGACCAACGTAGTTATTACACGTTTTTTTGTGAGACTGGGTTGGATTTTCTAGTTATTAATTCAATATCTCAAGTGTATTCAGAGAACATGTTGGATGCCATTTCCTTCGAAAGATATCAAGACAGAATATTATCAATAAAACATACATATCATGCTATATTTGAATAATATAGTGTAGGACCATACCTATATAAGGCATATTTATACTTTTTATTTCGCAAAATACCAAACAGATCATGCATTTTAGTCATTCCGCATTTCGCTCAATTTAACACTGTCTTTTCATGGGCTGATTCTGTAGAACAGCACCATCTACAGGCCTGGCATATGTACTACAGCGTCTCCAGCGCTTTCGAACGGCAATGTCCGTGGCTGTCTCCTCCTGATTGGTGGAGTTGGCCCAATAGCCGTAGCGCCACTTCTGTGACGTCATAGAAGTGTTACAATCTGGATCAGTCTGTATCAGATCTGTTGCAGCCCCTTTTTAAGAGATTTGGGTATGGAGGAAAATAGAGAGGGTTGTGTTTTCTGACACTTTATGAGTTTCCTGGAACACCGGGGACACATATCCATGTATGAAAGACGTACAAACGTGCATTTTGCATGATAGGTCACCTTTAATGTTCACTAGGACCTTTTCCCAAACATGAAAATGGGTTTTTAAACCATTTAATTAATAAGTAAAGGTTTCAGATTATCTGATACATTATCAATGAGGCTGCACAACAAAGTAAGTGTTATTAGGACAAATTAAAGTGCTTTAAACATCCACTATACACTGATAAAAAAAACTGTTAATTAAATGAATGACACAGTTCAAAGTTCAAATATATGCCTTTATTGTATTTGTATTACTTCAATACAAACTGATGCATGCACAAGAGTTTGCAGTGTTGGTTGGAGTTGTCCCAGACCAGTCAATACACTCTGAAATAGTTGAAAGTGTTTTAATGGGTTTATGGACAACCCAAACAAAAGGCAAAGTTCTTAAAGTAGGATCTGGAGACTATCCTTTACATTACCTTCCTAAACAAGGCCTCATCCCTGTGAGAATCCAATCCAAGTTTACATCAGGGGAAAGTTGATAAGTCAGGATCAATCGCCCCTGTCATTATCTGTCCTGCGTACAATGCCATCAAGTTTTCAAATGAAAGTGTAGATATGCTACATAGGAATGCTTCTCATGCAATACAGAACAAATAATTGCTTTTTCATTCATACCTGACATGCTGACATGAAAACAATTCAAAAGCAGCAGTGCTGCTGTGTATTAATTGAACAGTTGTAGCAGAGCAAATCAATTAAAATTGCTGCAAGAGAAAAAGTGAAAATTATAATTTCAATTTTGTCTAACCAAACATAAAAATAAAATGCAGTCATGCAAAAGCTATAATATGATTAAAACGATACGTTTTACACACAAAAAATGGGAAATAACTCCAAAATGACCAAAGGCACCTGTGAAGGACAAGGGTACGCAAAAACTCGGAATGCAGGTTGAGGTGGAAAAAAATAAGGATTTTATTTACCCAATATATAGTTTTAGGATGGGTAACAAAATCAATTAGGATGAAAAAAAAAGGTGTATTGTTAATAATATACACAGATACAATCTAGCATTATTGAATAAACAAAAACCGTCACCAAAATGGGTGACTTTCTGTGTGCTCTCACATACACACCACAGGCATTTATATCATAATGCCCAGTCCATTGTTGAGTGCAGGGGGAAGAGGCTCTAAATATGGGCGGATTAAATGACGAGGCCTCTTTAAACACCACTCAGGGTTTGAGGGGAATGGCGTAGTCCAATTAGCTGACACATCTATAGGCAGGTGGTTTTCATCAGCTCAGCCTTTTGCCAGGAGCAAGGTGAGCTGCAAGACACTAACAACAAGATTAACACAATACAATAGTTATTTTAAACAAGATTGCATGCACTCTATCTAGTAAAAATAAAAGAAAGAAAAATGTGTTTATGTATGATGTAAAACAAAAGCATGCCCTTTAACTAGTGATGGCGAGATGAAGCCTTATGAAGCTTTCCAGCAAATCGGTTCACTAAAGGTTCATCTCATGAGGCTTCATGTGCACACAAGATACATTGGTGAACAGGTGTAAAACCACCAAATATTACTTGTAATCTTCGTAATCTGGCAAATGTAATACCTTTTTAAGACCTTTTTTAAGACCCTTTCGATACATTTTAAGAGCTCATCGCCACTTCGAGTTTTAACCGGTTACATTGGCAACACACTTTACCTCACATTTACTATTATACAGTATTGATCCTTTATTGTCCTTCCTCCTTAACTTCCAACCATTTGGACGCAAACTTGCATTTCCCCATAACGATGTTGTTTAACAACCGGCGTAAACGGACCTTCGCGCGCCATCAAGCAGTGAGCGTGCGATGTCCTTTTCAGATGAAGTCAAATCCAACGGGATGCCATAAATAAACTACACAAAATCACACTACACACCTACGCAATGATTACATTCAGGCAGACTGTAGAATACAACCTCTTTGGACAATTTATATACTTATTCAAAACAAGCTACAAAATCTAAAACCTTGGAAAATGCCGTTTAATACTTTTGAATACCCTTAATTTTTGCTAAATTGATTTATAAACTTTTAATACTTTTTAAGACCCCACGGACACCACTAAAAATACTGTAAATAATGATACAAAAGTGTAAAAGATGTTAAATGTATTTGGAATCCTGTATGAAAAGAATTTTGCACCAGTACAGTAAGTGTCTTAAAATGACTGTATATAAGTGTTAATTTTGGCAGCTATTTTTGATTTAGTTTTAGTCTTTAGACAAAAATGGTTATTAGTTTTAGTCACATTTTAGTCATTTCTATCCTTCATAGTTTTAGTCGACGAAAACTCAAAAAGTTTTAGTCTAGTTTTAGTCGATGAAAAATTTAATTTTAGTCAACTTTTAGTCAATGTTTTCTCTCTTTAAACCAATTCAGTTCGGCAAATACAGGTATCTGAAATTGGGATCAAGTGTTGAAATTCATAAAGCAACATTTCACTCTCTTAACACTTGACTTGTGTAATATCTAGGGATGGGTATCGCTAAGGTTTTTTAACGGTACTACTCTTATCGATACTGCTTATCGATCCGGTACTTTAATGGTATTCTTGTAGGTACTTTTTGTTATTTTTTAAAGGGAAAAACTAAACAAATTGTTAACCAAATTAACATTGCTTTAATTAAATGTGAAATAAATAAAATATATATAATTATGTTATTATATTGTACTGTACTTGAGTAAAATGTTGAGGTACTTGTACTTTACTCGAGTATTTAAATGTTTTGCTACCTAGTACTTCTACTCCACTACAGTTCATAGGTAAATGGTGTACTTCTACTCCTCTGTATTTAATACCTCTAGCTACTTTACAGATCTGGATGAATGATGTGAAATATAATCACGTCTTAAATCAGACTTTAGTTACACCTGGAGTAAATTCACAAGCTACCCTGCAGTATACAAAGTCATTCAAACTAGCTGCACATTTACCAGCTTTGATAACACTTTAATGATCAATAATGACAAAACACATCATATATATTATTCTGAAATGGACGAATCTGCACAATGACTACTTTAACTGACGCTACTTTAGCCAGTGCTAGAATTGGAATAAAAAAGGTGCCAGTACTCTAAATCAGCAACAAGTATTTGGCACAAAGTCATAGTATATCCTATAATGCTTGTGGGGGTTTGTCTCTTTACTGTATATTTTAGAAAAGGCTCACTGTACTTAAACAAAATGACTCAGGGTGCATCTGAGATTAGAGGGGGTGCAGTGGTAAAGTGCTATTTTTATAAGTGGGGAGTGGACCTGACACCCTCTAGTCTAGGGGGGTCCGGGGGCATGCTCCCCCGGGAATTTTTTTTTTTAAATATTGAAGTTAGATGTATCAATCTGGTGCACTTTGAGAGCAAAATGAAGAGATATATGGATACCTCTCAACATCCATAATGAAACAACTGTAAACAGATTTACTTTTTCTTTATGGATATAAAAGAAAGTAAAGCTTGACTCCTACTGGCTGGTTAAATGACTCCTCGTCCCTGAGGCCACTACCAGTTTTTTGTGCCATTTTGCTGGATTTATTTGTCAATAGTGTTGCTGCACAAAGTGATAGCCTTCTAGTTTAAATCTACTACCCAAAAAGAAACATATGGAGATGGGTTACTATTTAAAAAAAATTGCAAATCTATTTGGGAACAGTGGGGCCGGGCCTCAAATCCTATAGGGGGGTACCGGGGCATGCTCCCCCGGTAAGATTTTTTTTAAAATGTTGGACTTAAATGCATCAATCTGGTGCATTTTGAGGGGGAAATAAAGAGACTACACCCATATGAAACAAAAATGTATACATTTAAATAATCATAAAATCACAAGTACATGGCCATAACCAATAACATACAATATCCAATATGAAAAAACATTGAAACTTGTTTATTTATTTGTTTTTGGTTCATTTATAGTTGTGAGTGTGTCTGGGCTCCTGAATCGGCCTCTCCTGTCTCCCTCCTCTCCCCCCTGCTCCTCTTTGAGGCAACAGCAAAAACTAGTTTTAGCTCTCAACAAGTTTATCTTACCTTTTTTCACCTAGTTAACATTTTGTTTGTATTATTCATGCATATTTTACTAATCACTAGCCCCTCAAATGGAAATATGTGTTTACATAAATGGTGACCGAACCCTTTGAGACCCACTGAGATAACTTAAACTAAGTTAACTATCTAAAGACTCAGAGAGTAATTTACCTCACCAGAGCTGTAGTTATCAGCCTCTCAGTCTGACAGCAAAGGACTCTCCCTCCACCTTGTTGTTGAAACAGCTCCTTATATCCGTTAGCGCAGCTAGCTAGCACCAGATTCTAACAACAATACACGTAACCGGTGCGCGCGCTTTCTCACTCGCTCGCGCCACACATACACCAACACACACCCCGAGCTTGAATGACACACAGAGACCAATCGAGGGCATTAGTATGATCTGTATGAAAGTGGCAATGTCGGCAGGCCACGTCATGTAGACAGCCAGTCACCCTCTGTGAGGCAGAGTCAGACCCACATTTGCGCTGCGTTGCGTTTACAATATATACGTATATTGCCGGCGGCTGAGTACCGGCATTTTACTGAGTACCGGCACCACTTAAAAATTAGAAGTGCCGGTACTGCGTACCGGTGAGTACCGGCCCAATTCAAGCACTGACTTTAGCTATATTTTGATGATAATACTTTTCTACTTTACTTGAGTAACATTTTGAATGCTGGACTTTTACTGTAACAGAGTATTCCTACAATCTGGTACTTTTTTACTTAACTACAAGATCTGATTACTTCTCCCACCTCTGCGCACCTGATGTGACAACGTTACTCGTAATTGGGGCAACAGAGCAACGAGTTAAGGAAGTCGAAAATTGTGCATTTCTCCGACTGAATATTACACCTTTTGGCCAGCTGTTTGGACATACTACTCTACTCGCGTCAACGCGCTTACGTGAAAACACTAATGCAAACGAGCTTTGTCCACATCAAGCCTTGTAGAATGTCTCTATACTCTCTGAACGATCCGTCCCCGGCAGATCTTTGTGTGCCGCTGCAGCGTCTCTGTTAGGCTCCGTCCCCCGACACAGGGAGATCGCAGATGTTCTCCCATTTCTTTGGCCACTGCTACTGCGGTTTTTGCCATCTCCTCTTGAAGCATTTTGAGAAGGGGCACAACCTTTGAACCGGATACCTTTTTCCTCCTCAGAAAGCCCAATGGAGGCACCCACTTATGGTGGTGAACTCAGCAGAGGTCAGTGTGGTGATTTCAGTGTTCAAACTGGCTAATGCCGCACCAAATGGTTCTCTGAGGTCCACCAGACATTGCAACATGTGAAATGTGCTGTTCCAGCGGGTCTCCACCTCTTGCAGGAGCTTCAGTGTGGGCCTTCCCAATTGCTTTTGCACCAATACAAGCTTCTCCTTTAAAAAAAGATTAAAGGTGTATTTAATTGTCAAAGTAGCAGTAACATAAACATACGTAGCATTATTACTATTCATTACTAACCAATGTAAGAAAGGTCAAAGCACATACCTTAGCAAGGGTGCTGCTCCTGAAATATCCCCCCAGTTGTCTTGCCTTGGCCCGAATATCACACAGCACAGGGGTCATGTCAAGAGATTTCTTGTATGTGTAATGCATATTGCATGACGTAGCCTTGATTGTTTGCCACAGGTAATCATATTGGATGCACCATCTGTCACAAGACAAGTGACCTTGTCTTTGATTCCCCATTCCTCCATGAGGGAGGCTTTCACTGTGGCCACGTTTCAGCAGTGTGTGTTTGGGGGGACATTTTTGCTCTCCTAACAACACAGAATGAAGACGTGTGTTATCGTCAACAAATGGCAGGTTACCACCAGATAGGCGTCCATATTGATGGACAGCCACATGTCAGAGGTCAGGCTCACTGCAGCCACCTTCTGCATTTCAGCTATAGCATTGTTCCTTTCTTGAACATACCTGGCCTCCACCATAGCCTAAATAGCCTATACAAGATGGGAAATCACTGGTTAATTGTCACATGCCATGACAAAATAAACTACTTTGCTCTTTACATGAAGTCTTACACACCTGCTGTGTGGGGACAACATGGTTTGGATCCAATAAGGCCACAAAGGCCCTAAATCCCACATCCTCCACAACACTGAATGGCAGGGTATCCATCAACATCAGGTTGACTAAGGCCTCATCCAGATCCTGTTTTCTGGTAAACCAATTCCTTGGAGCACAATAAATCAGAATCAGAATCAGAAACACTTCACCTTTGAATAAAATAGAAAAAGTAAAACAATTAACCATACAAAATCTAACATAATACATCTATTGTAATAGACTATGAAGGTTTCTCATTTCCCCTCCTCGACTCCTTGGTCCTCCGGTAGTGACCCGGAAATGGATTTCAGTGCGCCATGTTGAAAGACATCTAATTTCTCTAAATGCACATCGAGGACCGAGGATCGACTGATGGTTCTTCCGCGGGTCCTCCGCGGATGTATTCCCGGCAACAGTGATGTTTAAAAGAGTCGTGACGCACGGCCGGACTTATCTCAGCCAATGAAAGCTCTGCATGCATCCCCTGGATATTATTTTATTAACTGCTTTCATCGCGACGTGATGTTCACATTGAGAACAGCTGTGAGGTCCGTGCA
The DNA here is from genome assembly GCF_949606895.1 of Notothenia rossii. Taxonomy (NCBI): domain Eukaryota; kingdom Metazoa; phylum Chordata; class Actinopteri; order Perciformes; family Nototheniidae; genus Notothenia; species Notothenia rossii. The sequence continues at coordinate 50,208,629 of NC_136908.1, read as the reverse complement.
GAAAGCAGAGCAGTGTGTAAAATATATCACTCAGTATAACAGGCCTACATTACTTTCTTTATTTGTATGCTGTAGTTTAGTAGATATCTACAAACTGTCGATATTTTTCTAAGACCATTTAGTGCTTCACATAATAAAATACACAACGGCTGTATCCTGATATATGCTTCAGGAGCTGTAGGTGTGTGTTGTACAGTGTGTAGGTGTATGTGGTACAGTGCGTAGATGCGGCAGACAGACGAGTCTCAATTGGTTTGTTGTCCTATGATTACTTTTAATACTTGTAAATAAAACTTTCGGCCCGTAATTTAAATTCCCCATTTCAGCGACCAGATTTACAGACGTCTCTTTCCCAATGTTAGTCAATGGGAAAAAGTATTTCCGGGCCCAGCGACTGATACGGAAGTGTAGTACCGGCGTTTGGCCACAACGAATATTTTCCTCAGAGTCCGGCGCACTTCCTGGGGGCTTGGTTTTATCTGTCAGAAGCAAGCCCCCAGGAAGTGCTCCAGAGTCTTTGCCCAAACGGCGGAACTGCAACATCCGTATCAGTCCGTGACGTCACCCGGCCCAAAAAAACTTTTTCCCATTGACTAAAAAAAAAATGTGCAGAAAATGTACAGATGTCTCTTTCCCCATGAAACTGGGGGAATTTTCTGCAATTTTTTTTTTAACTAAATAAACTACCCAGTATGAAGTATTTTATAGCCCTTATTAGAATCATTAAGCCCTTAAAGTTGTGAAATTCACTAAAAGCCAAATCTAGATTTATTTTTCTCTCTCCATTCATTGTAGTGAGCCGAGAGTGGGAGCTCGGGGAGTGGGGCGCATGCTCTGTGAGCGCACACACGGGCCTTTTCTAATTTCTCTAACTCCCCTCCTCGACTCCTATCCTCGAGACTTAGTCCCGCCTACAGGAGATGCGAGCGGAGGAGCCGAGGAGGGGAACCGAGGAGAGAGGAGGGGAAGCAGCAGGCGGTTAGAGAAATGAGAACTCCTTTCCTCTGAGCGGTCATTTTAAAGAGATGTCCATTAATGATGACAGGAGGCACAGCAGCCCTCTGTCTGATGGACAGATATGTTCATGAGGACACAGTGCGGTATAATGAGACAATAACAGGCTACAGATGCGGACACACACAAACACACACACACACACACACACACACACACACACACACACACACACACACACACACACACACACACACACACACACACACACACACACACACACACACACACACACACACACACACACACACACACACACACACACACACACATCTAAATGTATATATTTATATAAATATATACAATTTCAGAATCAAACAGAGCACTCTCATAATAACGTAACACTATCAGAGACTGGATATATCCCCCCCCCCCCTCCTCTCTGGTCGCTACAATGGGGCCAAAAGTTTTATTTACAAGTATTAAAAGTAAGCATAGGACACCAAACCAACTGAGACCCGTCTGTCCGCCGCATCTACGCACTGTACAACACACACACCTACACACTGTCAACCCAGTCTCATGGCATTTCGTGTTCACCAACACGATTTTTAATCTATTGATTCGTGTTCACCAACACGATTTTCCCCTTTTTTCGTGTTGCACAGCACGATTTTAAAAGCAATGTATTTCTATTGGTAGTCTCACGACATTACGTGTTATAGGAAGGCCGGAAGCTGTGTGGTTCATAAAAGCATGTTCTTACTCAATATCAAGCCACAATTACTGCTTTTATTTTAAATCGTATAATTTCGGACTTTTGTTGCCGTCTGTGAGGAAAATAAATGGGGCTGAGAGCCTCAGGATACTGAAATCTGTATATATGTAAATCTTTTTTTCCTTCTAATTTGTTATTCTTTTCAAAATAACACACTGTTATTTACTCACCAATAACACACAATTATCCTTGTTTTTATTTAATTGTTTAATTCCATAATCTCTGGGTTTTTTGGCATCCGTCAGGAACTGAATTTCAAAATAAAAATAACCGGAAACAGATGTACGCATTTCGAGTTCAGGATGGCCGAAGACACTACACTACCCATAATACCCAGCTATCGTTTAGGACTACAGTCCCCATGATTAATCTTCAAGCTCTGGGATTGGATGTTGGAATGGCAGTGCGCCAAGGTTACGCCGAGCGTCAAACAGCTGTTTGAAATGGAACGAAACCACGCCAGACTATCCAAAACTGGAATCGAACGTCCCCCCAGGACTACACATGCTATGGGACGTCTCTACTGAACGTTTTCGTTTTTCCCACAATTAGAAGTTTCCAGTATTAAACACATTGGTGTTATCAAATGTAAAACATATAATTAATAAATGGGTGAAAATCGCTTGTGTCCATAATGCGCAGCATTAATATATACCCACATGACAGCTCATTGTTACTTTGTAATTCTACTCCACTACAATTCAGAGGTTAACCTGGTATTTTTACTCCACTACATTTATTTGAGTTACTTTGCAGATTCTGATTAATGATGTGAAATATAAACAACCCTTAAAGCAGACTTTAGTTACACCTGAGTAAAATTCAGGGAAGGTGATTGTCAAGTGCCAACAATCAGGAGAGATATTTGATAGTTGGTGCTTGAGAAGACTAAACATTTATCTGCAATTGACATTCTGGAAACGAGTAATAAAGTATATTCATTACTCGTTATTCTCTACTAATAGTTAATTAAAGACTGCATAATGGCTATTTTGCACATCCCTTTCAAGATTTCAAGATTTGCAAAGGTTTATTGACATATCATAATACACAACTGTGTATGCAATGAATGAAAAACTTGGGTCACAGGTTCCTCAACAGCGCATTACAATACATCTATCAATATGTGTGTACCACCATGGTACCACCACCATTAAACTGTCATATTCTGCACATTTCTTATACTATCTACATACATAAGAGTATAATTCATATGTATGATATCAGTTAAAATAAGTGCTTCAACATAGTCAACATTGCAGGAAAGCAATATATTAGACGTTAAGTACTTTGTCAGGCTTAATATTTATCTGTAGATACCCCCAAAGCTTTTTTCTTATTTAAAAGAAGACCTTAATCTAAAGTATTATTTAATGTTTGAATAAAGGTTAATTCGTTTTTCTGTTTTGCACATCCTCATATTAATATCTTTGTACATCCAGCACTAAACTGTTTTATTGTAGAGATCACTTACAGTATCTTCTTGATTTTTTATATTCTATATTTCTATCACAGACCTTCTACTTTCCCCCTATGAAAGTATGTACTCTTAATATTTTTGTAATAAAACATAACACATAAAAACAATAATTCAATAACATGCTTTAACCACTAGGCGGTGCACACAAGGTGCACACAGCCATAATAACTTTTTATTATTAGTGTAGGACACTTATGTATGTACAACATCTGAAGATGTGGTTTTATTCATGCTTTCACATAATTTTACAGCATATTGCTATACTATTTCAGACTCAGTATTTACATTCTTATATTCAAAGAAAATCAGTAATATCTTTAAAAACTACAAGTCCTTTTATATCAGCTGTGCACCGTTATGGTGTAAATATAACCTATCTACCAATTGGATCAAATGTAAAAGTCACCCGAATTAGTGTTGATACTGCGAGGAGACGAATTGTGTGACGAAAAATTGAAGATGTTGTTTAATTGTTGATATATTTATGATCCACGTCAAGTCTTCAGTTTCGGCGGCATTTCTTCCAGTTTTTCCAAAGGTCTTCTCATCAGGGCTCTATAAATAAAGAACTACGGCAGATCTGTAATATTTAATGCAGCCGAACCGTGTATTACAATGCCGTTATGTGATGACTTTCAAAGAGAAAAGCAAGAACACACGGAATTAAGTATTATTTTATTCTTTTAAAATGTTTTCCGGATTTCATATCATATAAACACCAAATCCCAGCATGCATTGCAGCTAAAACATCCAATCTACGAGCTTAAACCATAACTGAGGATCTTGGGTAATCGCTCGAAATGCCTACGTCTGTTTCCGGTTATTTTTATTTTGAAATTCAGTTCCTGACGGACGCCAAAACAGCCAGAGATTATGGAATTAAACAAATAAATAAAAACAAGGATAATTGTGTGTTATTGGTGAGTAAATAACAGTGTGTTATTTTGAAAAGAATAACAACTTAAAAGGAAAAAAAGTTTTACAAATATACAGATTTCAGTATCCTGAGGCTCTCAGCCCCATTTATTTTCCTCACAGACGGCAACAAAAGTCCGAAATTATAGGATTTAAAATAAAAGCAATAATTGTGGCTTGATATTGAGTAAGAACATGCTTTTATTAACCACACAGCTTCCGGTCTTCCTATAACACGTAATGCCGTGAGACTACCAATAGAAATACATTGCTTTTAAAATCGTGTTGTGCAACACGAAAAAACGGGGAAAATCGTGTTGGTGAACACTAATCAATAGATTAAAAATCGTGTTGGTGAACACGAAATGCCATGAGACTAGGTTGACACTGTACCACACACACCTACACACTGTACCACGCACACACCTACACACGCACATATACAGCTCCTAAAGCATATAATCAGGCTACAGCCGTTGTGTATTTTATTATGTGAAGCACTAAATGGTTTTAGAAAAATATCGACTCTTTGTTTGTAGATATCCACTAAACTAAAGCAAATAAAGAGAGTAGGCCTGTTATACTGAGTGATATATATTATACAAACTGCTCAGCTTTCTGCACGGACCTCATAGCTGTTCTCTCTGTAAACATCGCGTCGCGATGAAAGCAGTTAATAAAATAATATCCAGGGGATGCATGCAGAGCTGTCATTGGCTGAGATAAGTCCGGCCTGGTGTCACGACTCTTTGAAACACCTCTGTTCCCGGAAAAGCATCCACGAAGGAGCTGTGGAGGACCCATCAGTGTATCCTCGGTTATAGCTCCTCCAGAGAGGCTCCTCGACGCTCGATCCTCGGTCCTCGAAGTGCATTTAGAGAAATGAGATGTCCTTCAACATGGCGTGCTGAAATTCATTTCCGGGTCACTACCGGAGGACCGAGGAGTCGAGGAGGGGGATTTGATGAAATGAGAAAGGCCCACGGGTTCTTCTGCTCTGACAGCCAGGCATGACGGGTAATCTGTGACATTTTGCTCTCTCAAAAGTTGGGCCATTTTGCCTTCCTGCGTCAATGAGCAGCTCCCATAGGAAAGAACGAGACCCTGCCTCCCACGCTGTATGATCAGAAGCTTGCGCCAAGATCTGAATCGCTTCCTGAAGCAGTCACGTGTTATCGACAGGCAACGAGCCTGTCAGTATTGTCTCATTCAGCTCACTGATACAGTAATGAGTGACCCGACAGTGAAGAATAGACATATTTATAACTAGTTTACCAGAGGTAGATAAAATAGCTAAGTGTGTGAGCTCTAACTCTTAGTGTGTGTTTCACTGCGCTCACCGGTCCGTCACAGCCAGGGCCGCCTTAATGCACGGGCTGACCTGGGCTGAAGCCCAGGGGCCTACGGAGATCGGGGGCCTATCATGAGCCAATTAAAAAAAAAAAAAAAAAAATTCAATTTTTTTATTTTTTTATTTCGGGTCTTTTCAAAAAAAAAGTTAAATAAACAAAGTCTTGGCTTTCAGAATATGAAACTTTCATTTCCAAAATCACACGATAAATACATTTTTGAAGCTTGTAAAGGGAAGACGACAGCTCTCCCTCGCCACTCTGCTGTTCCACAGCGCCGCCCCCCTCCCTCCACTGAAATTATGAATGTAAGGTGTATAGTAATCATAGATAACACAGCAAGGTCCGTTACAGTTTGTCTTCATCTGATTTAAAAAAAACAAAGTCTTGGCTTTCAGAATATTAAACTTGTTTCGGCAAACTCAGATGATAAATACAACTTTGAAGTTTGTAACGGCATAATTACAAGCGGAGAACGGAGTAACTTAACGTCACAGCAGGCATAACAACAGCCGGTGTTTCTCGTGAGGGTTTTCCCCGGGAAACAAACACAATACACACAAACGCAAATATACACAAACACACACACGTCAGAATGAGAATATGTTTCACATGTGACTTATTCAAATTGCGAGTGATTGAGTGAAGAAAAAGTTTGAGTGGCGCTCGGAAAAGGAAATTGTTGAGGGAAAAGGAGTTTCGAGACAAGCAGCTGTTACAAAAAATGCCGAAGCTTACAGGTTATTTTAAACCTGTAGGCCAGGATGAGGAGGAAGGACAGATTAGTTCTGTACCGAGCGGTAGCGGTGCCGGCCGCGGGGCCTCGGAGACAAGTAGGCCGTCTGGTTCTGATAGCGATGGAGTAGCGGGAAAGGAAAAACAGACAGGAGGGACATTATCTGTTGGAGGAGATGGAGAGGACGACGAGGACTTGCTACGTGGAGGGGAGCCAACGGCAACCGGACAAATACATGAGGGAGGCCTGATACGTCACTCATATGGAGGAGAGGACCAGGCGCGTGTAGAGCAGAGTGGAGAAGTGCGATCACAGAGCCTGCCGAGGCTATAAATGACTTTGATTTGTTGTTTAAATAGGGGGCCTACAAAAACTATCAGCCCCAGGGCCTGATGGCAGGTTAAGGCGGGCTTGGTCACAGCGGGTGGAGCTGCAGGACTTCTGCTTCACACACGTTGCATACCGCTATTGTATTGTCCTTTTCGGACACCTTAAAATACTGCCAGACTAGTGAAGCCATTTTGGCGTCCTTGTTTTGCCGCTCACTGAGAAAAGTGTCATGTATTTTTTAGGGCTGTCAAACGATTACAATTTTTAATCAGATTAATCACAGCTTAAAATTAATTATTCATGATTAATCACCATTCAAACTATGTCCAAAATATGCCATTTCTTTATGTATATTGTTGTGAGAATGGAAAAAAGGCGGATATATCAATTTAACATACTGTAGCCTATGTATGTATGTTTATTATAACACTGTTCTGTGTGTGAAAATGAAAGACAGCCCACACACTTATTGATCATCAAACCGTGGGGTCTTATTTCATTACGTGTCGATTTCTATCAACACGGGGGGGGGAACCGCCTTCTGGAAAAGCTTCACAAGTACGCCGGTACGCAAATGCGCTTTGTGACACAAGTGACGGTACGCATTTCAGATTGTTGCATGCCTACCTGCATACCAGTTATGTGCACCTAGTACTACAGCAAAAGTATTCTCCGTCAGGACATGTCAGTTACTTGTCACTTGTGTTGTGTGTCACGTTAAAAGTAGCCGACTAAAAACTAACAAAAAACTTTTTTTCCACATATTTTTTATTTGTCTTCCCTGAAGCTAAATAATGTATTATATAGTTTAAAATTATCATTTGAATAATAATATATCATATAAAATATATCTCAGGCACAATGAAATGAAATAAAAATATTATATAAAAAAATAAAATGTGCACGCCTGCCTGCCGCTAGGGGGTGCTGCAGCACCCTCAGCACCCCCTTTCCTGCGCCCCTGCACAGAGTTGTATGAAACTGCGGCCTTCATGAAAACGTTCAACTCTGGAGTCAAATTAATGTTGCATGGAGCCACTGGCTCCTTGCTGTGAAGCTATGGCAATGTTGGAAAGACAGCTATACTAGATTCATTAGATACAGAAAAGGAGCAGAAACCAATCTAAATATGAACACACTACATTCACTTTTTCTGTCACTCACAGGCAGCTAGCAAACGTTTAGCTCACGTTAGCTAACGTAAGCTATCAATGCAGCGGTCAGAAATACACAACCACACACAATTATTGTTTTTCTCGACAACTTACCTTACTATTTTTCAAACTACAATTTAAGGCTTCACGAAACCCAGGCGCCTCTCTGCCAAAGGCCAAACCGAGGAGCAGAGCCCATGCGGAAGTGCCAAACACTGCAGCTAAACGGGAGCAATCTCCAGACCCCACTGTTAAAAGCACAACTTTACAGCTGAAATAAACATGTTAAATGCCTTGTACACAAAACGTGTTTGGTATCTTTAGCTCATATCCTCACTCATCACAACTGAATTGTTTTATAACCCACCCGATACATTATAATAACGTTTAGGGTTACGTGTAATTGAGGGCGTGGCCACGGTGACAGACACTGCGTCACTGTTGGCTAGCACCAGCTAACACTGTGCTAACGGGCTCAGTTGGAACGCAACTTGACCTCTCGGCTGTGTTTGTTGCGGTGCTCTCTGGACTTATAATTTGGCTTGCTGTCTCGTTAAAAACAGCGTCCTACAAGGGTTTGCTTCGGTAAGTTAATATTCTAGTACTTTGTTTATATATTTGCATATATAGTTAGCGGTTTATTTAGACTGCTAACGTAAATGAATTTTTAGCCTTGGGTTCGCATTCGAGCACACCTAAGTGAAAACGTAATAGCAACATCTTTAAACCATGTTATAAACTGTTTACAGCCTATTATTAAAACCAATTTATAATACTTTTTTTAATAAAGCCCGTCTGTGTGAGTTTGGCAAAAACAAGTCTTCTACATTCAGTGTTTCTCCTAGGATGGAGTCATAGCAGCGGTGCTAAGGCATGTGGGCCCAGCATAATGTGAGCGCGGAGCGCGTGGAATATTTTTGTGCGTGCGAAGTGTGCCCCGCCAATTGTTTTTCTATGTGTCAGCACAAGAAAGGCTATTGAGGAGTACCAGTGCCGGTTATAGACAATTTGCTGCCCTAGGTGAGATTTTAGGCGACATTTTATATGTAAAGAATAAATGAAAAATCTCTACAAAAGACAAATACACTGCAAAAACAGAAACTTATTGACATAGGTAATAGACGTCAAAATGGCTTCAAATGTATTCAGTATTGTATGATCATGTTTGAATTGTGGGGTGGACGTCACATCCTCTAGGGGGGTCCGGGGAAATGTCTCAAGATTTATCAAAAATACACCTTTATTGAACATACAGTAACAAAAATACTACAAATCCACATAACAAACAATCAAAAATGAAAAAGGGTCACCACTTATTATTATTTTAAGAAAAAAGAAAAAAAGTTTTTTTTTTTTATTGTTACCTGGCTGGCTCTGCCTAGCAGTGGCGCTCATATTTCAGCAGCGGCGCTGCGCCGCCACTATTTGTATATATGGGAAACACTGAAATTAGTTAATTTCTTATTAAGTTGATTAAGCGTGTCAACAAAACAGACCAGGTAACTTCAATGTTATTTTAAGAAAAGTGGGGAGTTTATATGCACTTAACCTCACAATTAACTTAATTAAGTGTCATAATTAAACATTGTCTGTGGTTAAATACTAGCATGATGTGCCTTTCCTGTTATGTCTTACCTTCACGTTAACAGTGGACATTGTCAGTGTCATACTATGGAAACAAGGAATATTGAGAGTAATTGATATGAAAATCAAATATATGAGTTGTAAGTGTCTACATATGAGTTGTAAGTGTCTATTTTCATCACGACTACAATGTCACATCTAGGTATGTTTTTTAAAAACATACTTATAAGTTTAGATAGTGTATGTTTCATTGTGGATAACTGATTTCATTTAAAATTAAGCTCATCCATTGCATTAATTTGTACGTTAGCCTAATTTACATATTTGTTTGAGTTTTTCTAGGTGTTCTAGACAGGCTGCACCAGTGGATGCTCAACATCTGAAGACAGAACTGGACTACAGCAACACTCTTCTTCTGTGCAGTGAACTCCAAAGCCATCACTTCAGAGTGGAATCAAAGGTACAAATACTTGTTTTCATACCTTTCAAAGGACCAAGAAACTTATTGGTTTAAATTTGGTGAAAAAAACACCCATGGTAAGAACAATTACTTGCTACCATGACACATAGCTTGGCTTGTCAACTAAAAGTACATTGTTTACTCCACTCTGCAATAACTTTTACATCATTAAATCCAGTAAGTAGTAGTACATATTGTTTATAACCAAGTACATGTAATTAATGTATGTTAATTGGAACCGCGGCGCTGAGTGTGCAAAGCCACCTCATCTGCCCTTTATATTGTGTGGCGGCGCTACAGTGATGTTCAGGATATGTATTTTGGCTGTAAGTTTATGGTTCTCTTTTATAAAACTGCGAGCATACTCTAATTAAAGGCATATAATAAAGATTAATTTAATTAAATACCATAAAATATAAGGGAATATGAAGTTTATTAAAGAAGTGTGTTTATTGATTTACAGCTCTTTTTAATGTGGTAATGTGGCGTTTCTCCTTACTTTAGTTTGAATCTTTACAGTATATGATTCCTCCTCACCAAGTTGTTACACTTCAAATCCTGTTTATCATCCGTTTATGACCTTCACCTTGTTTTACTACTTCATGTGCTCTTTGTACTCAGTAGGATCTGTGTTTAAAGACTGCTTATTGATCATGGCACTGTCAATCAATGTGAACAACTGTCGAGAGAATTTCACTTACTGTTGAAAAACCTGAAACTCCACCTTATTAAACAGAAGGATGAAAAAATCTTTATAGTAACTCTACCATGGATTTCTGTAAAAAGTATCCTACTGCTGTCCAAGCTGGGGAGGATTGAAAGATGTATGAAGTTTCATTCTTGACTTAAAGAGCCTGTGACAGCCTCCCAACAACTGTTGTGCAATGAAATATTGGGCTACTAGTCATCTCGAACCGTCAGTTTAAAAAAGAAGGTGCGATACCATTCCGATAAATATCAATAATTTCGAACATCGCGGGAAAATTCCTTCGACTCATTTTGAAGTTTTGGGGGAAGCCGGAAGTGACGTCAATGCGGGAACGCTTCACTGTGTGGCGAGAGAGCCAAACACGGACAAAGTGTGTTGTCATGCGTAGAAATTGTGAATTACTGAGTTTAGGCATGTTATTAACGTTTTAAATGAAGTTGACTACAGTATATTCATATTTGTCAGTGCTTTCATGTCAATTTGGCGAACATAAACATAAATGATCGTGGTGAAGATGATGATTAAATTAGGATTAAAAATCGGTAGTGAGAGCAGCTGAATTTCCTCCCGTAGGATGTGATATAAAAACAAATCAATTATTTTTGTAGTTGTAAACTCAAGTGGATGAAACTACATTTATTAGTGCTTTCATGTCAATTCGGCAAACATATGATATATTAAATGATCGTGAGGATGATGATTTAAAAATCGTTTGTTTGAGCCGGTCTGCATTTCCTGATGAGAAAACAAACAGATGCTTTTTGTAGTTGTAGTACACCAACATGGATTAACCGTGTGTTTTTTTTACCACAATGTTGGGGAAATTAATGGATAAAATGCACAGATTATTATTATTATTATTCCCACTCCGATCGGGACACTAGGACCACCGTTTCCCCGCAGCGAGGCTCCCCCCGTTGACAGTTTACGTGGGCTGGGCTGGGTGCAGTGGCGGACTGGCCATCGGGACGAATCCCGATGGGCCGGCACCGAAGTGGGCCGGTCGGATAAGTCACTAGCACATCCCCCACTCCCCCCGTTGACAATTTACTAGCGGTACCGAAGTGGGCCGGTCGAGAGTCCCGGGATGATTTTTAGTCCCAGTCCACCACTGGCTACATGACCGTATGATCGCCCACATTGACGCACCTAATTCCTAAACTTCTAACAGATACAACATAAACCGATCCTTCAGCCTCATATGAGCTCTCAGACACCTTCAAAATTAAACGGTCAATGCTGTCTGAGCTTGCTACTGTGTGAGCCATCGTGCGTTTACATGCAGATGCTGGGATCCTGAACGGTGCAGCTGGAGCGCTGTGCCCGCAATGACGTCACACATAATTTGGCGGGACTTGAAGAATCCCCGAGAGGATCCAGAACATGGTCAACATTGAAGGGCAGATTAATGGTTATCAAAGTACAAAAATCCAAAATCAGTTCAGTAACGGTTTTCAAGGGGACAATATTTACTCAAATTGATGGGTTTGGATGATGGGGGAAACTCGTGTCACAGGCTCTTTAAAAAAGAAAGAAAGAGGTGTGGATGGTCCTGGAACAAAAATGAAAAAATGATTTTGCTTTTGAGTTTAGGGTGAACATTTAAAATATGTATTAAACAAACAAAGTGATCAAATAAACTCCCAACATACTTTCAAATGTAAATATAAAATCAGTCATCTACAGTCAATTATCGATGTTTACCTGGGTTCCAACGAACCATTGTAGTGGTGAGTTCAGAATCAAAAAATCTAGTCTGTGTGTTATCTGGTAAATTAGCTGGAGTCGTCTTAATCGGGTTTGGCAAGTTTCTGACCAGCTGTACCCACAATCCTCTCAGGACCACTAAAGCAATAGACCAAGCAGAAGGGAAAGCCGGCAGCAGAAGGAATATGATACGCTCAAATCAATAGAGACGATGGGAAAGGCGATTCACCTGCAATCCAGGGAAATGGGCCAAACAACCGTCACAACATTTTGATTTGCATGATCATTAATAGCTCTCACAAAACGGCACCCAAACACACTTGTTTGTGTCATGAGTATTCATTTGAAGAGTTAGATGTTGTTCCGTTCCAGTCTGGTATGTTAATTTTCCTTGTACTCTTGTTCAGAGTTATGCAGAATAACGAGTGGCTGTTCTGCGTTCATTCATTCATTTTTGAAGTATTTTCCACTAGAGTCTGGTCACCTGTTTGCTGCTTTCTATGTTTTGCTGAGTTATTAGTCTTCGTATTTGACGGTGTCATTAGCAAATCCACCGCTTCAGCATTATTCAACCCACTAGTGGACACACCCGGGACGGAAATTCACTGTAGTTCTTGTTTGATTGATGTGGCAATGACTTGCTAGTGCTTTACTCTTTCATGCATTTTAATTAAGAGGGTATGTGTTTTAGGATGGTTTTTATTTTGTATTTCTGCCTTTGAGTGGTTAGAGAATATTTTATGTAAGTCTAATCCCTTTCGCTCCACCTTGCATGCTCTGATAGAGGTGTATTGTGTTAATATTGAACATTTTGGCTAGGACTAGGAGCCCTGCACCCATTTTTCACTTAGGCTGTGCCAGGTGAATCTAATTAACACCCACCTTTCACTTAGGCTGCGCCAGGTGAATCAAATTAAGTCACTTGTACCTAATGGGAGACTTAATCTGTATGCAGGGAAGAGAATATGGTCGATTGTATTTATAAATGGACATCTTTTCCGGTTGACATTTCTCAACAATTCTGTGTAGCAACATGTGAGAGCATTTGCATTCTGGATCTACGAAGTTGTGCACTTATTTTTGGTCAGTGAAGCGGATATTCATCTTCAATCCATTGAGCTAACTAGTATTTCAGAACAAATTAACGCTTCAAGCTCACATTTTCTCCCCATATTTCATAACAAGAGGAAATAAGAAGAAAAGAAGCTTATCATGCCTGGGGTTAATTGCCCGCAAACCAGGATCTCCTTTTGAATGTTTCCACGTCTCTAAATGAGTTAATTAGCAATTCTTTGCAATTCTTTTATAGTGTCGTAATTGAGGGTAATTAAGTGAAGTGATGGCATTAGTGGATTGGTGGACAAAGCATCAAAACCACTGCTAGGGGTCTAGCATACATGAATATGTCATTAATGGTGACACTTAAGAATAAACCCCACGACCTCTTATTGTGATAAAGCTTTAGATGAGCAATGTGTTCATTTGCCTGAAACGTTTTTTGTTATTTAGATAAGTGGGATAATTGGAATCGAGATGAATGCCGTATTAGAGTGCAGATGTGCTATGGAGCTTTGTGGAAGACCAGCAGGGTTTTGCCCTCTGTGTCACGCCTCAGGCACCCACACCTCTCCCTGGTGAACAACCTTAAATCAGGGAGCAGTTCTACAATTACGTGTCAAAAGACTAAACTGAAAGGATCCATTCACGCTGGCATGTACACATTTAGCTGTGAAAGGGTCAATGCCCTTAAAACGTCTTGTGTACCTCTTATGCTATTGAGCCATAAACATGGTTTTGCTTTAACACACACAAGACTACTCACTGCATATTGTGCATACTGAATGTCTTAAAACTTTCATTAGAAGTAACTTGAAACTGTGAGGAAGGCAGAGCATTGAAGTGTCCATGTGTGTATTGGACTGTTGCTAATTATGTGAAAAAAGTCAAAGGTGAGAAGCAAATTTGCGACATCTCTTCCAATGTGTGATTTTGGTATTGTTAGTTAAACTTGAGATATCCAGGGTGTGGGATTTCTTTTTTTGTATCCAAATTGCTCACAGCACATTGCTTCTGGAATGAAGCATTGCTTTCCTCGCAAGAAAAGTCACAGCATCAGTCATGTTAGCAAGTGCCCAAAAGCACCATATGTTCACGTTCAAATTACAGAGCCGGTTTGCTTTTCTGTCAAGGACAAATCACAATGATTACAGTGGGAGGTGATTGAATGGGTCAACAAATGCTATCCGCCTCCTGTTAATACTAAGGGTTAATGTTGGGTTTTATTTTACCCATGACCACAACTCTCCCCTGACCTTAAGTCGTTAAGGTATAACGACCTATACCCTTCACCACGATATTTCCCTTAACTGATGCTGTGATCAGTTAAATTGTTACATTAGTGAATTAGAACAACTTTAAAAGACGGAGGCCATTATTTTTGACCTGCCTTAAGAGGGGGGTCAAATTACAGAATCAGTCATTTAAGGAGTTGTTCCAAAATGATATATGCTCACGTTCAACTGACAAGGCCCTCTGGCAGCCATTAAAACTACATCTGGAGCAAAGCAGGAAATCAGGTTATCGTAGAGCCGCACAGACAGAATTCAACTTTAAACTCCACTCCACGCTTCTATTTCCCACCAAATGTTAACGTTTTTTTCCTACCCCTAAGCTTTAACACTAGCAGATTTCTTCAGAGACCAGATTTTACTTTCAGAAAAACAGCAAATATTGGCATTATTCATCAAAGTATACCGTACTTTTATTTGTAGCCTGTCAGTTTATAAGCCTGCCTCATATGAATGGATTTGGTCATCTCTGCCTGGAAGATGTCCAACCTGCACCTTACTATTACCAAAAAGAAAAGAAGAGAAAACAGTACTTGCCTTGGCTACACAGGCTGTTGTTTTGGCTTTGCTCCGGGTCTGTCTCGTTGAAGATACTCAACTCCTCCTTAAATGGTGCTTCCACCTGTGACCGCACAAAGGGAATGTAAGAGGACATTGCTTTTGTTTTTGTGCAGAGGTTATTGTGGACTGTAAATACCTCCCCAACAGCAAAAGCTCTACGCTGCAATGACTCAGAGACTGTTGTTTTGATATAAAAAGCCACCATAAGAGGCAATTTGGCCTTTTGTACCGTGAGCTGAGACACAAATGCTCAGATTACATGTTAAAAACTGTCCTATTCTGACAGGTGTTGTGCCCATAATAGAAATTCTGCCTTTGCAAGCAGACAGGGGATACTTAAAAGTTAAATCTCTTTTGTTTCTTTTCAGAGTTTTTTTCAGTCTTCTTTTAACATTTAAATTGTCTCCCACTTAGATAAGGCTGTGCTATTTCATACAGAGACAACTGGAAATTACAACTACAACCAAGACGTGTAATTCGCAGAAACAGCCAGGCCCACTGGGAGCAGTGTGTGTGCTGGTGAGAAGAAACATTGTCTAATTATCAGTTAGAGATGATTAGAGCAAAAGCAAATGCTCTGTGACAATACTGCAAAGTCCTTAGAATGGAAAATTCCTTTAAAACTTTATGAGTTGGTTTTCATGCAAACTGTGTGCAAGCAGCAGCTGTTTAGGAAAGAAAAGTTTCTATCACTGAATTATTAACTTAGTAGACTCATAGCACATTTTCTAGAAAAATAATATTTATAATATAACACTTGCATTTGCTCCTGGTGTGTCATCAAGTTACAAAGCTCAAATTCAGAGGGATTTCATGGAAATTGACAGACGGTGTGAGTCATACAAATTCAAATGTTTTTCTATGGGAGGTTATTCTTCATTTGCCTCCATACACTTCTGTATTCTATTGTTCAGACGAAAAGCTGGAGATTGGAACTACCGAACACATCTTGATACGGTGACTGAAGCAGGTAGGACCCAAATGCAGATAACATTTGATAACACTTTTATTTCAAGGTCTAGAGTAAACTTGGAACAAACAAAACACTCTCCGGTGAACTAAGTCACAAACAAAAGAAGCACCAACACTGAACACAGGAGGAGACAAGACTAAATACACAGAAGGGTAATCAGAGTACAAGAAACAGCTGGGCAGGGGAGGAGAAACACAAGGGCCACAGGTGAACACAATCAGATAACTAGACACCAGGGAACTAATGACAAGAGGAAAAACACAGGGAAAGGACCAGACAATAACCCAGAGGAAAACATGACATGGAAAACAGCAAAAACACCCAAAACTACAACCGTGACATGAACCCAGGAGCGTGACACATCTTCATATGGCCAGTGTGTATTGCTGTGTTTGCAAAAGTACACTTTACTTGGCACATGTTTTCTCAATCAGGTATAAAATCCAATCTGACCCGCAATGTGCTCCATCAGCTGAGTTAACAGTGAGGTGGAGAGTGAGGAGGAGGGAGAAAGTGGGCTACTTTAGTGGTTCAAATTATAAAGGACTGTGGAGTAAACTGCTGCTAGATCAAAGATTCCCAGCCAAGCGTGGCTTCCATTGTCTCTAAATAATAAGAAATTGAAATTGATTATGCCAAGTGGAGCAAGACATTGCAAAGGAAATTGGAAAGTATTACTGTGGCAAAGGAGAGATGTACTTAGCTAACGCTGATTTCAGGCACCGAGTATGTACCCTGTGGAGATGGAGGATTCAGGATGATCCGTTTTGGTTTGGAGAAAGCAATCTAAAGCACCAGAGGTAAGGTCCAGAAAATGTAGATGTTTCATTTCATTTTCTGGAAAAATGTCTGTGTTTCCCTTGGAAAAAAAATACCAATTGAGTTTTGAATCTTTACAAGGAAGTTTGTAGGTCAGAATGCGTTTGTTAAATCCTTTAGTTCACTGGTCTTCAATGCAAAGTAATTATACAGTATGTATTACATTAAGCACTAAAGTTATGATTGTGAAGAGTCTTTGGCTATAGGCCCTGTAGACATGTTTGGGGGTTGGGGTAATGATGCCATAGTTGGGAAGGGCAATTTCTAACTATTTTGATGTTTTAAAGTTTACAAAATAAACAGATTCAGTTTAAATTAAGCCCCTGTGTAATGAATACTGAAAAAACATAGTTCTTCAAATTTCCAACATGGTTGACAATGTGTTGAAATGAAATATATCTCCATAGATCTCTGTGTGTAGGTGTAGATGTGACTAT
Organism: Notothenia rossii; assembly: GCF_949606895.1. NCBI lineage: Eukaryota > Metazoa > Chordata > Actinopteri > Perciformes > Nototheniidae > Notothenia > Notothenia rossii. The sequence continues at coordinate 50,191,335 of NC_136908.1, read as the reverse complement.
AATGGTTTTCATGTTTGGTTTTCTCCTGCGTATTGAACACTCTTGATTTTATGTCCATGGTGAAGTTCAGCAATATGGACAGTGGCAGTATATTGAATAATGCCTGTTAAGAAGTGCCGATGTCTGGCATTGACTTTAAATCACTTGCTCTGATCAGGTTAATAAGAAACCACCATAGGAAGATTGAGAGATGGGGGCGCCTTTTATTTTACGCTAATTACACTGTCAATTTGAGTAGTAACATTAACTATCGCCAACCAAATCTGAAGGGGAATTATGCAGCGCTATTAATTATGGGTAGATTTAAGTTCTATTGGATTTGGTGATTACTACTGGGAGGGTCTATCAGTTAAGGAGGTCATCTTCTCTCCTGGATCACTACAAAGCATTGTTAATTAGGTGACCACAAAACCCCACAGGATGAGTAGCTCAGAGTACATTCTAGAGCAAAAGTAAATACCCTTCACAGTGAGAGAAAGCGTTAATGTAGCAAACGTGATGCAGTGAGTAACTTATCTATTATTTTTCTCCAAACGTGAGGGGGATTTTAATTTCTTCCTGCTGAGCGTTTGACTCACATGGATTGCTTCTGATTTTTCATTAGTCCGCAGAGAATGGATGCTATTTGTTATGCCTATGAATAAGTGTGCGGAGGATGTGCGAAGAGAAGAAAAAAAGTTGCCCATGATTACAATCTCCCGGAGATATGGAAGGTGCACTGTAGGAGTCCACCGATGCTCTTTCACAGCTCATCAGAAGTCCCTGGAACGGGGAGAGAGCAGAGGCAGGAGTGCGTAGTGCTGACTGGCAAGCAGCCAAAACACTAACTGCAGCATGGGGGAAAAATCTACTTTTATTTTGGCAGACGGTAGAAGCAGTTGGATTACACTGGCAATGATTGTAAACTGGCAAAAGGGCTGTAGTTATGATGAGAATATATAAAATGTATGTATATCAGTCAGAATCTAGAATCGTTTTTATTTCCAAGTAGCTTATGAGGTATTTGCTTTGGTGTAAACGGTTCATACAAACATACATAAAGAAGAATACGTTGTTTAAAGCAAACAATAGTACTATTATTAACAATTATTTTTAAAGACTATTTTTACAAATTTAAAAGCCGTTTTACACGCCTCTCGATCTAGACGCTTTATACTCTACTGACTTCTACAAAATCCGCAAGCCTAATCCACATCTCCAGATCCAAACCTCTATTGTAATTTACGTTGTGACACTTTAGGTGTTACTTTTGTCAGACTTGCTGGAAAGAAAATGATGCAATTTACGAGAGGCAGTTTTGATGGGTTTTCTGAGGCGTAAATAAGAGAAAGACGTTTTTATTGTTTCTTGAATGAATTGTGTGTGTCCCCAGGATGTCAAACACTCCTGGCGATTATAACTCATCATCCTATAAACTGGGGAGATGTAAGAATAGAAAGACATAACAGAAGTTTGTGTGTCTGGTGATGGTTGCTCAAGACCCATTTGGCTCCCCACAGTGGATCTGGTGTGAGTAATCTCACTTTGATAATCCATGTCCCTTGAAGTAGACAGTGCAGATGGAAAACATACCTGCCGCCTTCACAAAGCTCTGAAGGGAGGGAGTTAATGACCTGAAAAAATACGTCATAGGCAAGCTGTCTTTTTAGTGCTGGCGTTATTTCCAACTGAAGTCTGTGAATATTCTCTGTCGTCCAGGTGATATACTGTAGAAGAGTCAAAAGCCAAGTATTCTTCTTTCTGAGGAAACTTTGAAGAAATAATTTGGATGAGATTCAACACGTCTTTAAGGTTCTAAAGCAAGTCCAGTGTGATTTTGTAAATCTTAAGGTCAAAAGATGCATACTCAGTTAGGGCTGTGCGATTATGGCAAAAATCATAATCACGATTATTTGGGTCAATAATTGATATCACAATTATTTTGACGATTATTCATTGGCCATTTATTGAACTTTAAAACAAATAATATTTGACCAATAAACAAGATCAACAAATATGTTGGAGCGCACTTCCAAAACCATACTAAACATATATTAATATGATAAATAAAAATAAATTAGACCAAAATAAATTAAATCAAATATGTTGCAGTGCACTGTCACAACCTACTGAAAACTCCTTAACATATAGCCACCATTTTGGTAAAACATATTCAACATACTCCACTCAGTTGAAGGCTGGCCAGCCGTCATGGTCCAGAAGTAACAGGAAATAAATGTTGAACTACAATTTAAGACCAAATAAAAATGTTTTGGCCACTATGGAAAATGCTGGTAGGGCTGCTCATGTCATCTCTTAAAGATTTTTTGCAAGAAACACCAGCCTGTTTACATGGTCTGGTTTCAGAGATGAGCGCAGGCAGGTGACAATATTGCCACCTGTACTGAAGACCCTCTCTGAAGAGGAACTTGTGGCAGTGCTGCAACACATATGACACAGGAAAAAAAGAAAAGACTCTGAACCCTTTCTTTGCCATTACAGTATATAAAAATAGTGTTGCTACAAAATATAAATTAGGCTTACTAATAAGACAACTCAGATCTGAAGCTACACAGGAATCTGCTGCCAAAGTGCAATAAAAACGACAAGATTAATAGAATCAAACCCTTTTTTTTGTTGCATTTTATTAGCGTATAAAAACAAATGCCTTTTAAAATAGGATGCAAGCAATACTAGTTTCTTAACCTGAATTGACAATAGACTATAATCAATTTAAGTTTGCATTTTTATACCATTTTGTACAATAATTATAATGAATAAGTTCAAACAAACTAAAACTTACAGCTGATTAATAACGGTATCTAACTTGAGTTCTCATTCATAACACTTCGTTCAATGTCTCATTATGGGATGCGCCTCAACGCGTATGCAAACAGAAGCATCAATCTCATTACGCCTGACTTATTTACCTGATTGGCTGGTGATCTTGACGTCTACGTCAGGGAATCCACCCACCCTATAAGTAGCTTGCGCTACGACGCAGCGTAATTCAAACACCTCTTCTCGCTTCAGAGCACATCTCAAATTATCAGTAGCCGGGCTAGCTTAACGGTCCACAGACTGAACCCAAAGCTAACATTCGGTCGACGGGGCGCTTCCCGGTTACTTTTTTGCTTTGCAAGAAGACTGAACAATATTAATGCACCAGTTAATATTGTAATCTGCCTCCCCATTTCTTTCTTTCGAAATTACGGTAAGGTTTGATTTTTTCTTGAAAACTAGTAACATACCTGTTGCTAGCTTTTCTTCCCTCCAAACCGACACCACCGTAGCGAGGACGTTCTCTTTTCTCTCTCACACCAGAGGAGACGGAGATAAAAACAAAAGGTATTAACACACCAGTTAATATTCTTTAAAGAATAAAATCTACATTGTCGCTTTTTCCTTTCGGATTAACGACAAGGTTGGATTTTTTCTCAGTAACGTACCTGTTACTAGCGTGTCCACTCCACGCCGACACCCCGGCGAACAAAGATGGACCCTTCTCTCCCTCACACCAGAGGAGTCAGGGACTCGGAGGCTCGGCTATGTGGCTGCGGGTTTAAGATCTCAGGCACAGACTCACACCAGGTCTGCTCGTCCTGCCTCGGGCTGGAACACGCCCAGGAGGCTATCGATAAACCTGGCTCGTGCGGGCATTGTGCCCGCTTCACCATTAAGAGCCTCTGCCGACGGCTAGCACGCCAAGCTAACTTGTCGGGACAGGACCCCCTCATGTCCACTGATTCGCCGGGCGGCAATCAAGACATGGTGGCGTCCGCCGCAGAGATTGAGCCCCGCGCTGTGTCAGGCTGGGGCTCAATAACAGCGGCAGCCGCTGAACCGGAGCCCCGCGCCGTGTCAAGCTGGGGTCCGGTGGCGGCAAGAGCCGCAAGAGCGGAGCCCCGTGCTTTGTCAAGCTGGGGCTCCCAACTGGACCTCACCATGGTTCCACCCGCGGAGGATGTCCTGGAGTTGGACTATATGGAGGAAGAAGAGGATGCCTCTGAGTTCTTCCTGTCCGACTCGGATGAGCACGAGGATGACATCTTCGTTTCATCGGCTCAGGCTGCAAAGCCGGGAGCGATGTCCGCTCTCCCGGGCGAAAGCACACCAGCTTCGCCCTGCCTAAGTATGGACTTGCAGGCCGTGTGTCAACGCGCTGCGCTACATCCCATGGCCTGAAGTGGCCAAGGAGACCTCCAGATCTCGCTACGAGGGGAAGCAATTGCCCCAAGCAGCGAGGACGAAGAGGCAGCTCCTTCCAGTCTTTCCGGAGATGCTGGACGAGGTGTCGGTCTCGTGGAGAGACCGCCCTTTCAGCAACAAGGCCCCAATCCAGGGTGCCTCCTCCCTGGACTGTGACGGCATGGAACCGCTGGTGGCAGCCCACCTCCAACCGAGGCTGGCTTCGACACCGAGCAGGAACCCCACGCTACCGGCAAAGGTAGACCGTTTTCAGTCAGCGATGACCGAACGGGCCTATAAAGCCGCAGCTTTGTCCGCCAGGGCACTCAACGTCTCCTCGCTGCTGACCGCCTACCAGGTGGAGCTCTGCAAAGACTTGTCGAGCAAACCTGAGCCTGCCGTGTGGGACGAGATCGCAGCGATCACAGACATTTGCCTCCGTGTGCAGTGCTGTGCAGTCCAAGCCACGGGCAAAGCACTGGGAATTATGGTGGTACAGGAGAGAGCCAGGTTCAACCTGACGAACCTTCCAGACCGGGAAAAAGAGGATGTTTTGGAAATGCCTATTGTTCCCGAGGGCATATTTGGCTCCGCTCTAGCTTCGATGCAGCTGAGATGCGAATCAAAAAAGAAGGAAGACGAGGCTCTCCAGCTCTGTCCCCCCCGAAGGGTCCAGCCGCCACCTTCAACGGTCCCGCGGCAGGCCTTCACTCAAGCTGCCTCACGTTCTTTCCAGTTCAAGATACCGAAGCAGCAGAGACCACAGCCCGTCCTGGGTCCCCAGCCCAGACACGAGGCGAGGATGAGCTGGCCAAGAAGATCTCCGGTTCCGGTAGCTGCCGCTCAGGCACAGCCGACCCAGGTTTTCAGCCACCAGGCGAGGAAGAAGAAGCGGGCAGCCTGACAGCCTCCTCTCCTCGACGAGAGAGCTGGAAGTTCCCTGTTCCCCAGCTCCAGAACACGTTCCAGTGTTAGATGCTCATGTGTTTTCGGGGTGCCACCATGCCCCCATCTTCCCGCCGCCTCGAGTGATGCCAGAACGTCATCCTCAAGTTCGCGCCATAAGGGAAATGGACTTAACATCAAAGACAGCAAGTTCCGCTGCCTGTTTAAGTCACACAAACACATGTACATGTCATCATTATTGTTTCCTAATAAATCATTTTTTCCACTGTCGTTTCCAGGCTTGAAGCCAAGGGCGCAGTCAATAAAAATTAAAAGAAAAACAATAAACAGTCTGCCGTCTACCCCTCTTTTGAGAGCGGCTACGGCCTCTCTCAAAAGGCGGACATTAGACGAGATTGTGAAGGCACCACCGCTACGCGCATGCGCAGTGTCGGCCGGGGTTGTCAACCTGGGGTACCAACGTGTTCAGACACTAGAGGGCCCCATAACACAACAAATAGAGACTCAGAGGGAAAGAGACGTGACATCTCCGCTCGCTTTAAGAAGCGAAAAGTGGAAGATGCTCACAGATTCTGCTTGGGTTTTCAAGACAGTAACACGGGGCGACAGGCTCCAATTCGCTGTCACCCCCTCTCGCTTCACGGGCATTCTGTATTCACAAGACCGGGGAGAGTAGGCCCATATTCTGGAGCAAGAGATTTTCTCGTTATTAGAAAAGAAGGCTATATCGATAATACCCACCGAACAGAGTCAGAGCGGCTTTTATTCCAAGTATTTCCTCGTTCCCAAACGGGGAGGGAACGGAATTCGGCCAATACTAGATTTGAGATATCTCAAAAGATACAAATTCTGAATGCTCACTCACACATCTCTGTTGCATCTCGTGCGTCAAAACGACTGGTTCACATCAGTCGACCTGAAAGATGCGTATTTCCACATCCCAGTATATGACCCCCAACGGAAATATCTGAGGTTCGCCTTTCAGGGTGTCTGTTACGAGTACAGAGTCCTTCCCTTCAGTCGGTCTCTCAGCCCACGAGTGTTTGTACGGTGTACGGAAGCCGCGATAGCCCCGTTAAGACAACAGGGTATTCGCTGAGCAACTTATCTGGACGACTGGCTGCTTCTCGCACAGTCGGAGCAAGAGGTTATTACGCAGACGAATGTCCTCGTAAAACACCTGCTCGATCTGGGTTTCGTAATAAACACAGAAAAGAGCATGTTGTCCCCAGCCCAGACTGTACTCTTCCTGGGCCTACACCTGAATTTGGTGCCCTTTACAGCCCGCCTGTCAGCAGAAAGAGTGAAAGCCTTCAGAGCTTGCCTCGCTCATTTCCGGCTACGCAAATATGTTCTCTTCAGATCATGTCTGCGGTTACTGGGGCTCAACACGGGGCCCAGCACTGCGCGGGCCACACTTGGAGCAGAGACATCTAGCCTGTAAAAACGGACTAAAGTGAGCGGTGAGGAACAAATCCTGCACTGTACTTTGTTTAGCTCCACCTCGGACTCCTGAAAGCCAAAGTACTTCCAAATAGTGGAAATAGTTTTACCCTTCTTTTTAACGAATTGCTGCTCTTGTTCTGACATCTTCGCTTGCGCTGAACACTCACAACACATGTCACTCCCACGTGGCCGAGTGGGCTTTTAGGGAGGGGCAAAAGCGCACCCAGCAAAATAATCGTATTTTGTCAATTATGCTGTTTTCATAATCGTCGCAAGCCATAATCGTAATCGTGATTTAAAATATGATTAATTGCACATCCCTATACTCAGTGTTACTAAGAAGACAAGCAAACCCAATGAAAGTGTGTAACATATACAGTAAGAGGTATACAGTATGCTGTTGACCTAGTCTAGAGAAATAGGCAAACGGCTCAATACCTGAGAAATGTTGACGCTTTCATTGCAATGCACTGCTAGATTGTGATTACAGAATAAGACTTGGACTCGGTAGCCAAGCTAACAACTTTGTAAGCGTTCTATGGTCTTTGTCAAGATAACCTAACTGTTTGACAGATTAACCAAAGCATTGCTCATGATGATGGTGCTAGATGAAAAGTCAGAGGACCACCAAGGTTCAGAAAGACCATGAATTACATCTAAGGCAGTCCATCCATCACTTGTTGGGATTGCATGAATGTCAACCTTGTGTTGGCACAAGAAGAGAAGTAAGTGGATCACCAAAGTCATTAGAATTTATCCTCTGTGAAAAATAAATGTTTGTACTAAATTCACGGCAATCCATCCAATAGCTATTGAGATTTAATCTTGGCCACAGTGGTAGACCCTCTAGCTGACATACTGCCATAGCCATAGGCTAATCAATCAAACAACACCATCAGCAAACAAAATGTCAGGGCAAGTCAGCTAGGGTCAAAGTTCAACGACTTTGAACTAATCTGTAATGCACATTGACTTTTGTCTTTGTGGAAAATATGATTCAACTTGAAAATTAATATTTAAAAGCAATTATAATGAGATGCTTTCTTTGTGGGGCACTTAATAGTCTCTAAGTTATATATGAGCGGTCAAAAGGTTGAAGCCAATGTGAAAGCTCAAGAGAAAGCCGCTACTCTCATAGCAAGTTAATTGGTAGCCCCTCTTGGTGTGTTTCCAGCACTTGTGCTTGCTGACTTTTTCTTAACTGTCATCAATGTATTGCTTTTCTTCGTTTTGCAGGGTCTTTCCCTCACCCTTCTTTATATGATGCCCTTTTCCATTTCTCCGCTTTTCTTTTTCTTGATTCTTTTTTCTTCATGCCCTCCCATTTTCAAGGCTCTTTATATTGGACCCTGCAGTGCAAGTCAGGAAACATTAACAACGGTTGATGTCATAAAAACAGGAACATTGGCTCTTAATGAGCTTGTGTAGTGACGGGAGATGCAGGCCCAGCATATATCAATGTTTAAAATGGTTGTAAACATATACAGTGTTTTCTCGGGGACCGCTGAGAGAGATAACAAGACTCACTGACTTTGTGCTTACTCTGCAAACTGCACAAAGTGAAAAAGTCAATACGAGAGACACTCGCAAGAGATGACACAGATCGATCAAGTGCATACTTTTATTGGCAGTGTAAAAGAGAGGACATTTCTGAAAGGATGCTTACTATAGACACTTCTCTGAGCAAAACAAGTCAATATTATCCCTTCAACACAAGTTATCTGCCATGTACTGTAGGTCATAATACATTATTCATTTAAAAACGGGTAAAAGTGTATGAAGCTGTTCAGGTGCATCGCTATTTCATCTCAATCCATCATCAGCTTTTGTCTTTGTTCTGATTTTTGTACTACAAAATCCTGGCTGAGGTCTCAATGAATAAAGCCTCTGTGCTAAACCAGTGAACCAATTATTTTAATTTGTTTACAGTTTAGCTTGTTCTCTACAGTGAAATACGTGTGAGTGTTTGTTTAGTTGTGCGACTTTGCAGTTTCAACCACCATAGAACTGCCACTAAGTAAGACAAAAAAAGGGCCCATGACTTCTGATTGACACGGCAGATACAGTAATGTTTTTATACAGATAATTACATTTTAACCAGATTCAAACTGATAATTGTGACATGTAGGGGGTCCCAGTGGACGATGCATATTCGCTGAACATCTGCAGTGAATGAAGCATCAGTGCACCTCAGTGTAACAGATCTATTATCAAAATATGCACAAGTTTAAATCATAAATGGTAGATTTATGAAGGTAAGGCAAAATGTTGCTTGATACTTTTTCAGGTGTGTGTTGTTGTGTATTGAAGTGTGGGAGATTGAAACTCTATAAACCTCAGTGAAGTCAGTAATGCAATTTTGATTTGCTGTCAAGAAAGAAGGAAATTAGGGAATCACTTGGATCATTTTGTATATGATATAAGTGTATCTGTCTCTGGCCTCATTAGCTCCCCAGTAGTTTAAAACTACCATTTCAAAAAGGGAAACAGGGACATTGTTCTGTCTGTTTGCATGCTGGGTCTGTTTGCATGCTTTGTGCTGCTCTAGGTTTGTGTGTGGTGTGTGCCTCTATTTGTTTCCTTCATATTTGGTTTAATCAAATTTCAAATGAGCCACTTAACACTTGAAAAAATCTTGAAACTAAAAAAAACTCTCTTTTTGGAAGAAAACAAAACTGGTAAATGGAACTGGGCTACTGCTTGATTTAAAACAATCATTAAACTTCATGTGGAATGGTTTATTTAATGTATTTGCTTGACATACAGCTTTTCAATGTACAGATCGTCCACTCTTTATTTTTGCACTCTTCAGATGACTCATTCTGCAGCTTGGTGATTCTCACAACGTGTGAAATAACTTTTCTTAGAATCATAGGAAGCCTGACTCGGTCAACCTGAGTGTTATTAACATATTAGAGTCTATAGTCTTAAAAAGGAAAACCCTACTCTTAGTTCAATAACTCATATATTTGTGCCTTTTTCAACTTTTGGTAAAGCTTAAATGTTTCTCTTTTCAACTTATTTACTTTATCTCTCACTTGCTTCATCTACAATAAGTCCTGAATAAGAAATGATTATTACTATTTTCCCTATTCCTTGAACAAGACATTGTATTGTAAGATAATCCAACACATTTGTCCCACCCCGGGATTGCTATGTCCGTCATGTGAGAAGGTGAAAGCTCATCTCGCGCCATATTTCTTCATTCATTTCAGATTTCCAATAACCACAATTTTTTCTTACTTTTCACACTCGCCTTTTGTGTTTTTATTTAGTTATCTCTTCTGCCAAGCCTTGAAAAACAAAGAAAAGCAATCACTTTGTGGAGTTAATGCTAAGTCTTGCTTAACAAAAGGAGTCAACAGTCAGTCTCATTTCATTTGAACATGTAGAACTCTCACTTTCTGCTGCACACCCACTCATCATACCTCTCAGGTCTCATTTAACAAGTGAGAAAAGAAAATTGTTGTGATCCGTGGAGGCTGTTAGCTTCTCAACCAAGCCTTTGGCAGTGCTGCACGCACCTCTCTTTCTAGAGCACAGCAATTAAAACATGTCATGTACTCTCAAGTAAAGATATTCATCAAAGAAAGTTTCTGGCACACCTACATTTGCTTTGTACACTGGTGGACCAAATACATCAGTATATCATGGTTGGACATAACATTTCTTGGACCCTTCCTCAAGTTTTTGGGTTGATGTTAACTAGGGGTGCAACAACTAATCGACTTAATCGATTAAAATCGATTACCAAATTAGTTGGCAACTAATTCAGTCGTCGATTCGTTGGTGACGTCATCACATGTGTTCTACACCCCGTTAAGCTCCAACGTTATCGCTCTTTTGTATGGGTACAGGAGACATTTAAAAACATATGTTATGTATTATTGCTACATAAACATTATATCGCAGTCTTAGTGTCGCCAACTCAGTTTCTAATATGCAATATGACTACAAAATGCGTCTATAATGTATTTTCGATCTTCCGAATTCAGACGAGCGATCTCTCCCCCGCCTGCTTGCGAGGGGGCGGGGCAGTTTACACACACACGCAGGAGATGGCGGAGAGAACGCGCTCCGAGGTGTGGTTAAACTTTATCCGTCTCGATGTGGACAATGCTCGTTACCAAAATTGCAATAACAGTTTATCATATAAAGGCGGTAAAACGAGCAATTTGTCTAAACATTTAGCAAAAGTGCACCACATTCAGACGGAGAAATGCACCGGGTTCGGCTGTCTTTCTAGTAGCTCTGTAGCCCCTTCCAAGAGTAACCTTTCCACGTCAGGTGTTATGTATGCTAGCAGCAACACGCAGAGTTAACTCAGTTATAAAAACATAGGTTAATGATTAGAGGTAACTGAATTAGTTATTTTGTTAAAGTTTCAGCTATTCTGTTTACAGTTCTGTCATCACATTATTTAATATGATTTGTTAAAACATTGTTGTTTCTTTTGATGTGAAATATTATGCATTTAATTAAAATAAAAAGCAATGTTAGTTTTGTTCACAATTTGTTGAGTTAGTTTACCTTATTTCTTGTCAAAAGAACCGTTAATACTATCGTTGAAAGGACCGGATCGATAAGCAGTATTGATATAAGTAGTAGTACAGTTAAAACCTTAACGATCCGAATAATCGATTAATCGTTTCATTAATCGATAGATTAATCGATTATCAAATTAGTCGTTTGTTGCAGCCCTAATGTTAACAGGATGATACCATTGGTGATGAAACAATATATAGACCTCAGCTTTGTCCTCACTGGTATAAAAGAGTATAACTTGGAAGCTCAGAATGTAGAGGCTTTGCTTTTTCATTAAAATAGATGACGCACAAGGCAATCAACAGAAAAGTATTTCAAAAAGTAAATTCTGATTGTTGACAGTACCATTTCTTACGCTCATCATCACAATTTCATTCTCCCAAAGTGTTGCAACACCAAATTAAAATTGAACAAAGAACGCGAAACACAGGCTGCAGAGTTTGTGACAAACTAGATTTTTTCGGTTAAATTATTTGAAAAATGTGTATTATTCTTTCAACTGGCGCATGAATGTAGTGAATCTAAGTTGTCTGAAAATCATTTTCAGTGTTGATCAATTAAACACATAACAAAGTGCAGTGAGGTTTTTCCCTATTTTATGCGTTTGTAATAAAAGCAAATTGTCCTCCAAAGCATTGTGGGATGGCAAAGGACCTGTGACTTCCTAGATACACCAAACCATTTAGGAAAGGTTAAAAAGTGTTAATTCTAGGTTAGGTTTGAACATGAATAGAGATCTCAACAGAAAATGATAAATGTTATCCATGATCTCAAAGAGTACAGATTCAAACAAAAAAAAGTGTTGCTCAGCACCCTCTTAAGAAGATAATTTTCAGACATCATAAGTTGCTAATTAAAAAAATGGTTTTCAAGGAGATGAGACTTGCTTACGAAAAGCTATACTTGCAAACACGCACTATGGCTCAATAATCCGTTTTCTGATGAATTCCACGTTGTTTAAACCACAGCTGATCGTAGTGCTGCTGAACGATGAAAACTGAGCTTGCTGTATATATTCTCTTCCCCTTTTGTTCTTTTCCTCTCTCATTCTCTCTTGTAGTTTGTGGTGATAAGAGTGCACGGCATAATTATGAGAAAGATTTAAAGTTTTTACATCAATAGCTCTGCTGGGTTGTAAAAGCTAAACAGCAGCATGTTTTTCTGCATGATTAAAATTCCTTTGGTCCTCATAATCCAGACTTTTAATGCATGAGTTCCAGAGATGACTGTTTCTTATACAAAAGTCAAGTCAACCACCCAAGCACATTCCTATAAAATGTGTTATTGTATTAAATGATTTGTATAAAATAAAATGTTTTGAATTAATGTGTTGGCTAGCGAAACAGCATGTTAAAATTTGCGAATCAATTGCATATGGTTTTGTTTGAACACCAGTAAGTATGACTGAGTGCAGTTTGAGATGTAGATGTACTTTATAGATCCTACCCAAGACATTTCACTCTAGAAATATTTAAAAAATGCAGGACGCATTACCAAACTCGATTGTAGACATTTTCTGACATTTTGGGAATGAATCAGGCGGAATCAGGGTGCCATTTGTTGCTGAGAATTATCAGAAATTATCAGTATTGTCATGTATCTCTTGTAGTGATTCACTCTTACACTTTAAAGACGTTCAGTTGTAAAACCAAAAGCAGAACTGACTGTAAAGTGAATGCGTCCGTCTGTATCTATAACGCTTGCTACCATTCTGTCATATAAAAGACATGGCATTGTAAAACAATAGAACATGTTTGTAACCCGGGCATACAATGCACACTCATGACATTTAGTAATTGCTGTTTAACCTTCCACTGGGACTCTCACACTTCCCATAAACCCCACCTCCCCCAACAAAAGCACTGTATAGGTCACCAGCCTCCTCGTACACAATGCTCCAAATGCATTAACATTGTTCCAAACCATTAAACACATTTTCACAAAGCACAGTACAAAGGCAGAGTACACAATGTAAGACATGATTCAATTACTCAACGCTGGGCAATATTTTCACATCAGCCCGGCGTTTCCCTGCGGGTCACTGTCTGTCATAACAGTGGAGGATATTACATTAATGCATTTCAACATTCAGCATGATGGCCTCATTGTGCTGCAGCCACTGAGCGTGAAGGACAATAAAAAAGCGAGGGAACATGCATGTGCATATCAAGCAGCTGTGATTCAATCCCCAACAGTTACTGGCTCCTGCAGTATAGGGAATAGAGAGGCTAGATGAGTCGATTTAAGTGTTTTAACTCACATTTATTCTCACAGAGCTTGGGGGGGAAACTGATCCCAGTCAATGTTTATCATTTACATTTCCACTAGTGTTTCTCTCAGAGGCCTACAGTGAAACAGCGCCTCAGCACAGCTAAATGAATTTTCATAAAAGTCTAAATGAGTATCTTTTATTGAATTAAATTATATAACAGTTGTTCTCCCTAATGTTTGCCACTAGTTAGGGTACATTTCATACACCATTCTCCTGCTACAAACTTTTGGCAGTATCACAGTGGGTAATTGCCAGATTCTCTTTTATTTTTCCTTAAATTAGGTTTGGGATGGAGATTGTTGGTGTGTAGATACTGTATATAGAGAGGGCTGATGGGAATCTAGTCGTACATATTGTCACGTTGCGACAGCTGCCATCACAGGCAAACAGCAGAAGCAATGATTATCAGAATCAGAATAAGAAACAGGTTTATTGCCAAATAGGTTAACAAATACGAGGAATTTGTCGTGGTGTTTTTGCTGTATGCATAAACATACATACATACAAATAAAACAATGATAATAGAAAAAACAATTAAAAAAAAACTATAACAACATTAAAATATAGCAATATTTACATTGGATATGGATGAAGTATAGGTATACCTGTACACATAAAAAAAGTGAAGTTGTTGCAATGTGCAGAAGGGTTGTGCAGGACTGACAGTAAGACACGAGTTGATGATTACTGGTGTGTACTCTTTGTGCTGGTCATCAAAATAATCTATTTGTTTTTGTTATTCAAGAATATATATATAAAAAAAAGAACAAATACACAATCAAATTATAGATGTCCTTTGTTCAGTAAAAGGAGATAAATGCAACTCATTTGTTATTCAGTTTAAACACTGTTTTATTGATTGCATTTGACGGGCCACCTTAAGCCAGAAAAGATGTGTCACCATGTTTAAAAAAAGCAGAGGTAGGTACCAATACATATTATTCATCAAAAAATGTATTTTTATTTTCAACATTTGTTACTAACGGAACAAAAAAGCGTGTTTTTGTATCAATCTTAGTAACTTCAAAAGGTTGTTTTTAACACGTTCACAAAGATATGTAAAGCAACCATAAAGAGATGCAAGATAAGCACACAATGAAAATAATTTCAAACCACTGCAAAGAGACACACAATGTATAAACAGAGATGTAAAGTTACAAGTTAACACCAAACCACAACAAAGTAATGTCCAGCCGCGTTGAGGTGCTGTGCACTTCAACTCTCAATGTTTTTCTCCTCTCTAGGAGAGTTATGCATCTGTCCAAAGAGGCCCATTGTATATCTCTACTTTTTATTTCCATTTTCACCCTAACTGTCGAGATTGAGATGATTTATGTGACCTGTCAACTGAAATGTAATCAACACTTAGCCTCTTTTCTCCTCTCTATGAACTCACTTTTGTCAACTCGGCCCAGATGCACTAACAAAAATGTAAGCATCTCTGTTCTTTGATATTCATAACACTGGAGTCTTTAATAAAAACTTAAAACCAATACATGTATTGGTTTTATCTCTGACAAGCTTTGGGTGTAGTGCATGTGATTAACGTGAGACTATTAATAGGAATCTAAAGACGTTCCTTTTCTCTGTACATCGATACATAGTATCATTACAATCCATTAGAGATTGTTTTTTAAAGATTGGTGTTAGTGTAAATTGTTCATGTGGAAATGTAAGGACCCTTGTGTACAAATGTCCATACTAGACTGCCCTGTGCAGAAAATCAATGATGAATTTCATTCGGCCAGACATTCAAAAGTGATAATGTTTTGGATCACTTCTCTTGATCACTTGCTTGGCAAATTATGAAGCCACAAGGATCGCAAGCAGCTTACATTGATCGGTGAAGACTTGCCTGGGGGGGTAACCTCTCTACCAAAACCACCTGGGGCGGCTCAATAGGGCTTGCAGGCTCAGCAATCAAATTAAACAGACGCTGCCTCAGTGAGACTGGCGCTGGAGCTCAATGCAAATGTGTTCTACATGGAGTAGGTACCTTGATGTGGAAAAAGGGAACCATACCTACCTAAAATAAAATGTGAGGAAATGTCTTACACAGGTTTATCTGTACTTAGACAAGAAAACAGGGTGTAATATTTCCTAAGGGACACATTTAATAGCTCTTCTATTGGGATGAATCAACCTTGTGGACTAATAAAATGTTTGTCTGAGCTTTTAAATCAAAATGACCTTCATTTCATTATAATGCCAACAGTTATGAACCATAAAATGTGATCATTTCCTATAAAATCCCGGGAAGAGTCGGTGTGTCCCCTGCACAATAAATGAAACACCTTTCGGACTTTTGTACCCAATGTGTGGAAAGATTGAACAAATAAGATCTTTTCAGACAAGAAATTCTTTACAATGTGTGTCCTTTTTTGTTTTTCCAAAGTGTCGAGTTTAATACAAGCAATTATGATGTGAGCACAGTGACATTTCAAACTGCGCTTTTGGATTTATATTTAGAAATGTATTCATTCTGAAGCCAATCTCGAAACCCATCAGCTAATCATGCATGATTAGTCTCAGGGGGGAATGGCCAATGCAATGGGACTGCAGTGCTATGATTAAAAAAATAATGCATTTTTACACCCACACATAGTCAGTAAAAAAAAACAAAAACAAATGAAAGGTAGAATCACACTTATGAGTAAATATATGGTTTATTTACTGCAGATATCCCTGTGGGTTTGCTTTGCACAGAATTGAATTTGTGAACATAAAAGCAGCATTAGGAGATGAGAAATATCTGCGGCTAGACGTTAATGTCATAGGCCGTGAAGTCTGTGCGTTGTGTTTTATGGTTATTGAGGTAGTTACAGCTCTGAGAAAGGGAGGTGATGGGGGTATAAAAAACTTGTGCAAAGACAAGTTTATTGGATACATCATTTAAAACTAAACATCCTAATGGTTTGAATGAAGAGGAAGCCCTATCCTGTAATGCGTTTGTGCAGGTTTGTTTTTAAAGACTATGTGGTTATAAATGTGTGTTTATTTATTAAACATGACTTGGGCCACCCAGATTCTGAATTGTTGACTAAAGACGATTCAATGGAACTGCTTCTTCCTGTTCTAATTGAATACTCAAAGTTGAGTAGTAGTTACAGATTCAAAGTAAATGCAAAGGTGTTTTTTACAGAAACGGATGGAAACCATACCATTAGGAACCAAGTGCATGGACGGGCAAGGGCAATATAACCGTTTTTCTTTGCTTTACTTTAGTGTATAGAGAGCCAGTGGACCAATGCATTGCAGTTTGTGTGTAATAAAGGTGATACAGATTTTTTTGTATTAAGATAGAAGACACTTTTCCAATATTATTTTATATGCTAGAATGCTGTTATTAACTTTTCCTTACTTTAAACTGCAATACTGGATCAGAGTTAATGACACACCTTACTTTTTGCCTGAGGTTACCCGGATCCCATAAGCTGTTTATTCTTAGTACAGTGTCTGTTGTTGCCCTAGTACAGTGTCTGTTGTTGCCCTAGTACAGTCTGTTGTTGCCCTAGTACAGTGTCTTTTGTTGCCCTATAGTACAGTGTCTGTTGGTGCCCTATAGTACAGTGTCTGTTTCTTGCCCTAGTACAGTGTCTGTTTCTTGCCCTATAGTACAGTGTCTGTTGTTGCCCTATAGTACAGTGTCTGTTGTTGCCCTATAGTACAGTGTATGTTGTTGCCCTAGTACAGTGTCTGTTGTTGCCCTATAGTACAGTGTATGTTGTTGCCCTATAGTACAGTGTATGTTGTTGCCCTAGTACAGTGTATGTTGTTGCCCTAGTACAGTGTCTGTTGTTGCCCTAGTACAGTGTCTGTTGTTGTCCTATAGTACAGTGTCTGTTGTTGCCCTATAGTACAGTGTCTGTTGTTGCCCTAGTACAGTGTCTGTTGTTGCCCTAGTACAGTGTCTGTTGTTGCCCTATAGTACAGTGTCTGTTGTTGCCCTATAGTACAGTGTCTGTTGTTGCCCTAGTACAGTGTATGTTGTTGCCCTAGTACAGTGTCTGTTGTTCGCCTAGTACAGTGTCTGTTGTTGCCCTTATTGATGAATTAACTGCCTTAAAAGAGACTTTCAATGTACTAAAATATGCTTATACAATCAGGAAAAACAGCTATATGAAATTGAGTGTTAACTGCATAACACACAAAATTAATATTCTGCTAAGTAATAACATTGGCAATTGAAAAGTAGCAGACCCAGAATTGAGCCTTGTGGCACTCCACACATTGTGGCACTTCACACAGATTGAAGACTTGAATGTTCAATCTGGGTCAAAAACGATATGATACAAATTGTTTGGACAAAAAAATAGTGTTGTTTTTCACGAACTGTGTTATCTACATCTAAGGCTTTATGGATTTCAGAGGCACTATTGATGGACTGCCTCCACACGGCTCTAGACACGCCAATGGCTAAGCTTTTAACCTTTTTATACGATTCCATCTGTTTTGTTCTATTATCACCATGTTGCAAAGGTTAATGGCCGTTTCTTCCATGTTGCTTATAGTCTTTAAACTGTACAGGTATACATTTTTCTCGGCATCCACATCCTCTATTTGACATCGTCAAATAAGAGTTTCAATGCACACAAACAAATTATGTTGCTGCAGGGTTGTACTCCATGGGAAATATGAGCTACCACTGTCACGATTCTCATGTTATATCACGTTTATAGTTTTGTAGGTTTGGGTGTTTTTGCTGTTTTCCATGTCATGTTTTCCTTTGGGTTATTGTCTGGTCCTTTTCCCTGTGTTTTCCTCTTGTCATTAGTTTCCCTGGTGTGTCTAATTGTCTGATTATGTTCACCTGGGCCCCTGTGTTTTTTGTCCTCCCTTCTCACCTGTGTCTTGTTGTGTGATTGAGTCTTGTGTGTATTTAAGTTCTGGGTTGTCTGTCTGTCTTGGTCGGTTCGTCTTGTTCCCAGACTAGTTCTGCGGTGAGTGTTCTGTTTTGTCATTGTCTATATATATCATAGCCTTGAAATAAAGGGAGTTTCAGTTTATATCTGCATTTGGGTCCTGCTTGTTTCACAAACCGTGACAGTACGAACCGACCCGAACTATGGGCCCAGCAGATCCTTTCGAGCAGGAGATATTGGAGCTAACCGTTGCTTTGGCTGTCTGCTCTAGTCGATGGTTGGGAGCGTCCAGGGGTCAGCAGCGAGAGGCTGTTCGGGCTGAGGCACACCAGAGGGCATTGGAGAAACCAGGTTTAGTTAAATTCTTACCTGGCTGGATTTTGGACTTCCTCTCAGTGTGTGATTCCCGGCCTGCTAGCCCCAGGCATGCTAGCTCCATGTCTCCCAATTCCCAACCTGGCACCATACGCCTTGGTGGGTTCCGTCTGAAGTCAACCCGTGCTTCTGCCCCAGTTCCTGCTCCTGTCCAGGAGTCATATTCTGGAACTCGTCTGGCTTATGGAGGTCCACGGAGTATTCAGGCGGCTGCCAAGAGGAGGAGTCGCAAGGCCAAGCTAGCAGCTCAAGCCCCAAGAGCCATGGTTCCGCCCCCAGAACCGGACCTTACAGCCATGTTTCCGGCTCCAGAACCGGACCTTACAGCCATGTTTCCGGCTCCAGAACCGGACCTTACAGCCATGGTCCCGGCTTCAGTGCTGGCTCCAGTAACCATGGTCCCGACTCCGGCTCCTCGTCACCTGCAGACTCCAGCTCCCCGTGTCCTGATGGCTGTCCGTCCGACGCCAGCTCCCCGTGTCTTGTCGGCATACCGGACGACTCCAGCACCTCGTCTCCGGTTGGCTGTCCGTCCGACACCAGCGCCCCGTGTCCTGATGGCTGTGCGTCCGACGCCAGCTCCCCGTGTCTTGTCGGCATACCGGCCGACTCCAGCACCTCGTCTCCTGTTGGCTGTCCATCCGACGCCAGCTCCCCGGGTTCTGTTGGCGAACCAACCCACTCAAGTGTCGTTGGAGGTCCCGCAGACTGCTCTTCTGCCGGGGGTCCTGCCAACCCCATGTCCTGTGCCGTTGGAGGTCCCGCAGACTACTCTTCTGCCGGGGGTCCTGCCAACTCCATGTCCTGTGCCGTTGGAGGTCCCGCAGACTACTCTTCTGCCGGGGGTCCTGCCAACTCCATGTCTTGTCACGTTGGAGGTCCCGCAGACTACTCTTCTGCCGGGGGTCCTACCAACTCCATGTCTGGTCCCGTTGGAGGTCCCGCAGACTGCTTTTCTGCCGGGGGTCCTGCCAACTCCATGTCTTGTCACGTTGGAGGTCCCGCCGACTGCTCTTCCGCTGGGGGTCCTGCCAACTCCATGTCCTGTCGCGTTGGGGATTCCGCCGACTGCTCTCCTGCCGGGGGTTCTGCCGGTCCTGTGTCCTATTCCATGGGTGATCTTGCCGACACCGGCTCCTGACCGGCCTCCGGAGCTGTCTGTTCTTCACCCCTCCTCGGACTCTGCCTTGCCCCCTGGCCGTCCGCCCGAATTCCCCTTTTTGAACTCTGCCTTGCCCCCGGGCCGTCCGCCCGAATTCCCCTTTTTGAACTCTGCCTTGCCCCCGGGCCGTCCGCCCGAGACCCGTCCTCCAGACCCCTTCCACCCACCCTGCTGGATTTTTGTTTTTTTGGGACGTCTGGAATCCGTCCCTTGAGGGGGGGGTTATGTCACGATTCTCATGTTATGTCACGTTTATAGTTTTGTAGGTTTGGGTGTTTTTGCTGTGTTCCATGTCATGTTTTCCTTTGGGTTATTGTCTGGTCCTTTTCCCTGTGTTTTCCTCTTGTCATTAGTTTCCCTGGTGTGTCTAATTGTCTGATTATGTTCACCTGGGCCCCTGTGTTTTCTCCTCCCTCCTCACCTGTGTCTTGTTGTGTGATTGAGTCTTGTGTGTATTTAAGTTCTGGGTTGTCTGTCTGTCTTGGTCGGTTCGTCTTGTTCCCAGACTAGTTCTGCGGTGAGTGTTCTGTTTTGTCATTGTCTATATATATCATAGCCTTGAAATAAAGGGAGTTTCAGTTTATATCTGCATTTGGGTCCTGCTTGTTTCACAAACCGTGACAACCACGTTGTTTCAGTTGTCAGCCACAGACTCACTCCATGTAATTTAATTGGTTTATTAGAAGAGACACACTGGATGCCGGGAGACCCTCATGAGTGTTAAACGCCTCAGCTTTTGATTCAACCAGCTGTATCAAATGAATGGCATCTCACTAGTGTTCATTAATGGAAAACGGCGATGAAATATTCATGAACTTAATAAAGCTACCTCACAAGACATAATTACATTCGCAAGCTTGTTTATTTATAGTATATGTGAGCCGTTACAAACTAAAGGATATATTTGTGATATACTATTGATGTTTGAATTATCAATAAGAAAGAGTATAGACACTCAACACTGGAAGAGACGGGAACAAGAAAATATATTTAACTTGCATAATAGGCAGCTTCCGGATGGAGGTTTATGCGCAGGGCCCGTCTCCCGTATATACATACTTAAGATACAACGATGAATGATTGCCTTAATGCTGGTGTTGGGGTGTAGAAGCTCTGATGACAGACACTATTTAATATATAGGGCAGAGTAATGATTGGATAAGATGGAAGAACTACCCGGTTGGCAGAGGCAGCGAAGTGTCTCCCTCCTTTAGCTTGTTCGGGATGCTTACTGTTATGAATCTGTCTTTGTCAGTCTTATTAATATCAAACTGTTGTAAAATCATAGTTGTAAACACAGCAATTTGTTTATGCAGCACAAATGTATGACAATTGATTTATTAAGGATGCTGTCTAGACTAGATAAAGGTGACAAATAACATAATCTAAAATGACAAAGAGAATGGAATTGAAGAAGAACTCTGAACGATGTTACTGCTTGCATTTGACAAATGATTGCAGTGCAAAGGAAATGTCCCGAATGATGACAAACCAAGCACAAGGCGCACACGGCGCTTAGGGAAATTATGGCAAAGGCAAAGAAAGGGAAAACAGTTCTGGTGTAATGGAATTGTCAAGGGCTCACATCATTGATTTAATGCATGCAGTTTCATTCACCTCATTCAAAGGTAATAGGCAATGAATAAAAGGCCCAGTCATGACAAAATATTGAGAGGGTAGAGAGTTGTGACGACTTGCAGAATATATTTTAAAAGCAGGAAAAAACATTTGGTGATACGCTGAATTGGGTTTATTTTGTAGCCCATCTGTTCCTCCTTTGAGTTTGAATATTTTTTTGTGTTTGATTGAATATGCTGTTATCACCAGTCTCTTACATTTTAATTATCCCCACTCGCTCCTTTTTCGTAAGCACTACACCGGAAAATGTCCTGTAAAGCTGCAGTCATTGGAGCTTTCAATGTTCCTTGGTACAGTAAAGGCTACTGGAACAATAGCAGCCCAGAGGGAAAACGCACTGAGGTACATTTATTAGGTGAACAGACTATAAAACCGATATTGCACATTAACTTCTCTGCCCCGCTTGGAGTTAACTCTTGAATTCATTAGCATTCAAGCCATTGAACAAATACTTTTAGCATTTATTAAAACTCCTCTTTCAACTTTGCCATTTAGTTTTGTCATGTGAATATGGTTATGTACTGCATATTGAAATCTGAACCAGGAAAGCTTCAACCACATTCCTTCTTTCACCCCCCAATGAATGAATTTCCAGTGGCTGTTAGTTCGGTAAGAGCACCATGACTTCTGAGTGGAGAAGTTAAGAGCAATGACAAACTGAATAGCTGTGTTTTTTCCCCTGCTTGCCAGACTCATTTCCACTCACTGCCAATAGAGAAGTATTCCTCTGCCATGCCTTAGGCTCTGTTTGGTTTTCTTTTCAAATTGTATGTGCCAGAAAAGAGCTTCAAAGAGCTTTTGAGGATGCAATCCAGTTCTCTAGGCATACATTCACACTTTTCCGTCTGCCCCTCTTTTGTACAAAATAGCTGAGAGGTTTTGGTCTGAAAGCATGGTTATTTTCTTATTTTTGTGTTATTCTCAGACACAAGGTTAAGTCACCCTTTCTCCCTGCTATTTCAGCGAATGACATTCCATTATTTTTGTGTCTGTAGCCTCTTCTAGAATTTCAAAGACTAAAACACTGTTACTGATCTTTTAGCTTATTTTTTAAATGACCTTTCTTTTACTTTAATACGTTTTAT
Source organism: Notothenia rossii (assembly GCF_949606895.1). NCBI lineage: Eukaryota > Metazoa > Chordata > Actinopteri > Perciformes > Nototheniidae > Notothenia > Notothenia rossii. The sequence continues at coordinate 50,168,877 of NC_136908.1, read as the reverse complement.
CACACAGTCCTGTGGCTATTGGTGAAGAGCCACAGGACTGTCAAAGGCTCATTTTCTTCATGTCAAACTGGCAACAGTGCATTACTTTCTGGGCTTGTCTTGGATCAATATCAATGTGTACACTGTCCTCCCAAAAGGAATGACAGCATCAGTTTTTTCAGCAAGTGCACCAAAACAAAAATAGTTTTGAGTTTGTGTGACAAAGCCCTCAAAAAGCCAGTCATTCTGAAAGTAGAAGGTAAAAATGACAAAGTCTGCAAAGAGAGGAGTGTTGTGACGTTTAAAAAGTTGCTGATGTTATGATTGGGATGCTAATTTTAATTCTTAAGGGCCCCTTGCTGCTACAATACACCATGCTCTGATTTTGATGCACCTTGAAGGGAGGATGCATTGTGTTCCAGATTAATCAAAACTGCTACGTACATGCTTTATTCGTATGTTTGCTGCACACTTGGGTTTTGCAATGGCCCCGTTTTCGCTTGAAAGCTGAGTTTTTTTTTTGTTTTGTCTATACGTCTCATTTGTTAGGCTTTCCTGAAATGGGTTTAATATATCTTTCATAACACTTCTGATTAATGTATAGATTCTTGCAATTCAATTTATGGTCTCTCAGTGCTTTTGCTCTCTGCATGGCTGGGTATTTCTCACTGTTCAATGTGTTTTTCATTGATATGCACCCATATTCTTATCTTAGTCCCCTACCCCAGCGTCTATCATTGCTTCCCCTCTCCTGAATCGCCCCCTCTCTTCCTCACCTGCATCTTTTTGTTTGCTTTTTATCTTCACTGCCAGCTTTGGCATCCATCATTCCTGTGTCACTAGCACTGAATAGCACTTTGGTAGACCAATTAGAAATGCATCTATATGTCCATCTCCAAGCACAGTATGTTCTTCCCTTTGTAAATACTGATAAAGCACCGCCCGCCCTCTCTCTTATCTCCCTGTACTGTAGCGTAAACATCGTCCTTCAGATGTAAGGAATGAGAAAGCTACTTCTACCTAGAGTGTTCTCTCTAAAAATCCCCCAGTGCAGCTTATCTGAAAGGGAAGTTAAGTAGATGTATGATGTTTTCTTACTGATCCTATAGTGTCCTGCAGGTCAAAAAAGAAAATCATCTTTGTTGAATACAGCACAGGCAATGACATCACTGGTGAGACTAAAGTTAAGGAGTTTTTATTTGATGGCACTATACCTTTAATTTCTGGATCATCCAATTTTGGGAGATGAACAGTCTGATATTACAATTGAATAAGTTGCCAGAACTTGCATTTAATTAAAATTACAAACTTATTAATAAGCAATGTTTGACAAAAAGTAAAACTCTGGGACAGGACATTAACAAAGATCTTTCTGTTTTGTCACCAACATTTTTTTCAGCTGTTTTAGAGGTCTTTATAAACGACTTTCCTGAAACTATCATTATTCCTTATCTATTTTTATTACTCTATGTGACACCAATAAGATAAGACAATATTAAGATAGATCTTAAATGTGTCAGAGAAAAAGTAACTCATCAAAAAGACACGTCACCACACAGGAGGTGGTATGGCGTTCTGCTAGCAACATGTAATTAAATGCTAAATAAAGCCACTCTGTGATATTAAGTTACATTTCATGTTACATGAGCAATCAGGTCACAGATAGACCCTCAGGGTTAGCTCGAAGCTGCTGCACTGAAGTAAAACCTTTGGGTCATACTGTAACTTGGTATTGCAGGGAAGAAGTAGACCAGGTAAATTAATAACTAACTAAGTTTCAAACTTGGCAAGTATCGTAAGAGATACAAATAAAGTTGTGTTCCCAGGCCTCAATGCATTATGCTCTGCTTGTGTTAAAGTTGTTTTGTTTTCAGCTATTAGAATCGCCTGAGGAAAGTGAGACTGTTGGATATTATTTCCTTCTTTCCAAGACTTTGATCCAAAGCAGGACATCTTGACAACTCCTTCATAGTCCACAGAGGATGGACCCTAATCCATAATACAATACAGTGAGGTCAACAAGGAGATATAATAATAATAATTTCAATTTTTATAGTGCCTTTCAAGAGACCCAAGGACGCTTTACAATGGGAAACAAAACAACAAAATAATAATAGTCACACAGATGCACAGCTTTGAAGAAGAACATGTTAGCTGAGGCCAAAGGCCTGAGTAAACAGATGGTGTTTGAGTTGTTTTTTGAAAGTGTCCAGAGAGTCGGCATTCCTGATAGCAGAGGGGAGAGCATTCCAGAGGGTGGGGGCTGCGACACTGAAGGCTCTGTTGCCAAAGGTTTTCAGCTTGGAGTGCTGGATCGAGAGCAGCCCGTTGTCGGAGGACCGCAGCTGACGAGAGGGGGTGTAGGGCTGAAGGAGGTCAGAGATGTATGCAGGGGCTAGGGAGTGGAGAGATTTGTAGGTTAGCAGGAGGAGTTTGTACTGGATGCGTGACTTGACCGTGAGCCAGTGAAGGTGCATGAGGGTGGGGGTGATGTGTTGCCAGGGCTTAGTGCGGGTGAGGAGCCTGGCTGCAGAGTTCTGGACGTACTGGAGCCTGTCCAGGGCTTTGCTGGTGACCCTGAACAGAACTCCATTGCAGTAGTCCAGGCGAGAGGGGATGAAGGTATGTATGAATGTTTCTGCAATGGGGTCGGGGAGAGAGGGCCGGAGTCTGGAGATGTTTTGAAGGTGAAAGAAAGCAGTTTTGACAGTAGACCTGAAGTGGGAGTTGAAGGTGAGGCTAGAGTCCAGAGTGACTTCCAGGCTGCGAACCTCAGGGAAAGGGTGGATGGAGCAGCCACTGAGTGTTGCATTTCGAACAAAACATAATGAATTCAAATTAAATATCAGAATGTATAGAGCACCTCCCTCCACAGAGGATTAACACTATTCTATTTTCTATTCTATTCAGTTTTTTCCATTTTGGATACCATTCCCTCAGGCCACAATATCAAACTTTAAACATACATTGAACCCAGCCATCTTGAAAATGACTGTCCCGCCTTCATCAGATGTACTTTACGTATCCATAGATACATACCAAAAATGCATGTTATGGTATGTAATGTTATTAGTTAGACCCTCCAGAAAAATGCGGGCAAAAATCCTTGATTATGCGATTAAACATGAAGGGTTTTTATGTGATTTTATGCGGTGAAATTGTGGGAAGTTGCGAAATATGCGGAAAGTTGCGAAATATGCTAAATATCTTTTTTTAAATATTGGGCTGTCTTATTTATTCTCTTTCACACACAACCTGCCACTAACGTTAAACCCCTTTACTATTCAATTAAACACATTCAATGTTTATTTATTGTAAAAGCAATTGGGCTATTTTAATCACACTCTCTCTCACACACACTTCTCCGCCTCATTCTGTTTTCATTTACTTGTTCGTTATCTGACCAGCTTCAATCTTGTAGGCTTCTCACTTAGTTCTTTTAGCCCTCGAGGTTGATGCCTCGGTGAACGTTAGTTGTTTGGCTTTCTTGTCCGCAGCAGCAGAAAGCATTTTCGAATGTTTGAATGAATCAAAGTGGGTCGTCACCGTGGATTTTCTCTTATGCTCCAACACACAGTTGCACGGGGTGCAGAATAGTTTCCCCCCACTTTCGTGCAAGACATCGGGGTACTGCTTTGCCCGGTCTTTAGCAGAAATGTTCGTCGGTAAATTAGATGGATCCGATTTTTTCATCTTGGTGTTTTCTCTCTCGTGTGAGTTCCACACGTTCACTCTACGGTGTTGTTTACCTTCTGTGATGCGCAGTGTTGGGACTAACGCGTTATTTTTGGCAGTAACTAGTACTCTAACGCGTTATTTTTTTAATTCAGTAACTCAGTTACCGTTACTACATGGTGCGTTACTCCGTTATCTTTTTTATATAGTCTCGGCTCCCAGACGTTGGTGAGCGGCGCCAACAGCGAGGCGAACAGAGATGAGAACTGTACTTAAGTACAGTACTTGAGTAAATGTACTTAGATACTTCCTGTGTCACATGCGCAGACGCGCTGTGGGCGTGTGTGTGTTTACTAACAAGACTATCATGGCGGCGGAGGAGCTCAAGTCGAGTTTCTCCGCCTGGAGATATTCTCACTATTTCACTTTTGTCGAGCACAAAGAAAAGAACGTTTTAGTTAAATGTAAGTTGTGTCTTGGCGGGTCAAAGATCCTATCTACTGCCCAAAACAGCAATTCAAATATGTTGAAACATCTGCAGAAACAACATGCTGGGACGAAGCTAGTAGCCTAGCTAAGACCACAGACCCAGACTCATCTGACGCCACTCCACCTCCACCTAAGCAACAGCGGCTGGATTTTAACCGAGGGACTGCTAGCCAGGGAAAAGTTGATAAAGCCATTGCACGGTATGTTGTAGAACACATGCAGGCTATTTCTACTATTTCTATTGCTATTTCTTGATCAACAGATTGTATTATTCTCCAATGCAATAACAGTACTGAAATGAAGGCTATAAGGGCATTAATGGGAGCCTTTTTTGTAAGTAACTAATACGTTACTGTTCACAGTAACGCGTTACTTTTGGGTGTAAGTAATCAGTAAAGTAACTGAGTTACTTTTGAAATGAAGTAACTAGTAATGGTAACTAGTTACTGGTTTTCAGTAACTAGCACAACACTGGTGATGCGCGAGCTGATGACGTCGCGTCATCATCTTCACTACTTCACCTCAAGACGAGTTAACTTTTTTCTCAACTTTGTGTGGAAAAATGCGGGGATTATGCAGCCTTTTGATAAATATGCGGCCTTTTAAAAATCTGCGCCATTTTGCTGATTATGCGCTAAATTCTGCGATCGCAGAATCGCGTTTTTCTGGAGGGTCTAATTAGTTGACTTTTTTTCATACACCTGTCCCTTGAGCAATTTGCACAAACAACCGACTTACATGAAGCTAATTCCGCTGTATAGGCCTTTGTTCACATTGACCTGGACAAGCTTCCTTAACTGTACTTCATTATCAGCCCTATCAGGAACTTTGTATATTGTCAGGACTAACATTGGGCGGATAAGAAAACACACACACACAGTTATTTCACACAGAGAAATATAATATACTCCGGTAATTATTTTCACATTAATCCATCACCCGCGTTCAATATGGTTCTCTCAATTTCATTAAATCTATTATGCCATCTATGTCTACTACATATTATGCAACACCACAATCCAGCTTTGTAATATTTCTACTGAAGCACAGTTTAATGGCCTTGCTGTACTGTCAATTGCTGCAATGTAATGCTACACATGGTATTAATAAATAATGATGCCTGCTGCCTGCGAGTAAATGAAAACAGAATGAGGTGGAGAAGTGTGTTTGTGTGTGTGTGTGTGTGTGTGTGTGTGTGTGTGTGTGTGTGTGTGTGTGTGTGTGTGTGTGTGTGTGTGTGTGTGTGTGTGTGTGTGTGTGTGTGTGTGTGTGTGTGTGTGTGTGTGTGTGTGTGTGTGTGTGTGTGTGTGTGTGTGTGTGTGTGTGTGTGTGTGTGTGTGTGTGTGTGTGTGTGTGTGTGTGAGATTAAAATAGCCCAATTGCTTTTACAATAAATAAACATTGAATGTGTTTAATTGAATAGTAAAGGGGTTTAACGTTAGTGGCAGGTTGTGTGTGAGAGAGAATAAATAAGACAGCCCAATATTTAAAAAAATTGTTATTCTTTTTCCCCGCATATTTAGCATATTTCGCAACTTTCCGCATATTTCGCAACTTCCCGCAATTTCACCACATAAAATCACATAAAAACCCTGCATGTTTAATCGCATAATCAAGGATTTTAGCCCGCGTTTTTCTGGAGGGTCTAACTTTTCCAACCATTATCAAACTTTTCAAGAATTAAATGAGAATAATGCGAACTAGTTCAACATCATTACTAACTTAAACTTCAGTAATAACCATATAGTTGAATTATTAGGCAGATCTGTTTTATTGAATTGCATTTAATATAGGGATGCACCGAATATTCTAAAAATTATCGGCCGAAAATAGTTAAAAAGGCCCTTTCGGCCGAAAGGGTTTTTAGCACCGAAAAAATATCACAGAATGTCAGAGAACAGGGTTACGTTGATCATACTCAGCATATTTGTCCGGGTGTTTTGATTTCAAGTGGTGGAGTAATCCCGAAGTGGTGAAAGTCTTTGCAGTTACACACCCTCGAGAAATGTCAGCTGAACACATTTTACAAATCGCAATCCACGCCTCTTTCTCTGATATTTTTGAAATATCTCCAAGCGGCAGACATGTTGGCTGTGAGACAGCCGCGAGCATGGTCGCGCGCGGTGCTTGTCGCCGAGTTTCGATTACGTCATCACAACAACACGTTACGTTACCAAACTTATAGGTGCATTTGTTGTTGTTGAAGGCCTGGCTGTTACAGTCTTTATTTACACTATTTTGTTGTAGGCCTACCGGCCTAGATGTTTATGCAGGTTTAAAGCACCTTGGCTTTGTTCTGAATGCACTTTGTTGTAGTTATCCTACAGAGAAAAGAAAATGCACTTGACTTGAAATGAATGAACTGTATGCATTCAAAAGTGCTGAATAAATGTTTTATGGACCCATAATAGTGATTATTATTCGGTGCACCCCTAATTTAATATGTAAATGTGTGCTTTAAAAGGAGCTCGGAAAGTGAACAGTTTGATGATAAATTAAAAGGTTCTTTCGGACTGCATTATACAGTACACGAGGTGTTGTTATTTTGTCCACTTTTCTACAGTGATTTATATACATATGCCAGTGCCTTCTTGTTAGTCGTGCACTAATGACACCAAAGACTATTCTAATCATGTTATGTTTACATCATGTTGGTTCAGTCTGATATTAAACCTGCTCTGTAAAGAAAGAAAGTAGGTGTTACATGACACTCCGATTCCCTCCATCTCCTCTTCTTTGCATTGACGTGCGTCTTGGAGTGTCGTGTTTTTTTCCAGGTGCAGGAGAGGAAGGCTGTGAGATGGAACATTGTTTGGCAGGTTGAGAGTGAAGGAACAGTGGCATCCTTCCACTTAATTAGCAGCCATATTCTTCCAGCTGCCGAGATACCGGCTGCTGTTGTCAAAACTTTTTTTTCCCGATGACTGTTAGCCGTTGATTTAAGATACTCAGGTAAAGTTTGAGTTGCTCCTATTTTTATTTTAGGCATGTTAATGTGATTTGGTTTCTAGTCTCTAAACTGTTAGAATGTGGCAACTTCTTCATACAACCCAAAACAAAATAAGACAATTTTATTTATCATAATTAAGGATCCAAAAGCATGTCATTGAGTGATGACGGTTAGGCAGTTTTTACGATGACTATTCACACCCCATGTTTTCAAGGCATCGAACACATTCATCTTTCTACTGTAGATGTCTATACTCCAAGGACAGTGTGCCCATTGTGTTTGACAAGTGTTATTCTCAATGTCAATACACTATATAGCTGGTATCTATTGATATTTCTTATGTTTGGATTTTCTCTTTTTAAACTGTAATTTATCCTCGAACTGTCAAGCATCGAGAATTTCAGAAAACAATTCCCAGAGAACTTTGGGGATTTTCAGCATTTCTGCTCACTCTCTTTGTGTTCCTTGTCAAATGGCTGATTACGTTTTAAGTGGCTTACTCTGAAAGTCTAATCTAAAAGAAAAAAAAAAATCTAATTTCTCAGAAAGATCAATCAAACGATGTAATTGAAAGACTTTCTCTATAGTTTATATAGTTCTATATCCATACTTAACAACAAAACGTTATGTACGCAAACAGATATATTTCTCTGCTCTAGTATGATAATCTCTTTTGTGTGACGCAAATGTACTAAATACAGTATGCAATGAAAAGAAACACATGCACCTAAAAAGTAACAGCAAAAGACTAATAAACGCAAACAAGACACAACAAGACACAATAGCGTCTGCAGTCACTATTGTTTCATTGAGAGATAAATCGGGTCCTATATTTAATGTCACATTAATCTTAATATGATTCTGAGGCAGGATGGGTCTATTTCAACTAAAACACATTAACTGCTAAATGTAAAAGATATGGCTGCGCTTCAGACTGATTCATGAGCTATTAGTTAATCATATTGCTAGTTCAATGATGAAACAGGTGTTTGACTAATTCCTCATCTACAATTCTCATATGTGCAGACTACGCTGGCAGGAAAAAGCTCTGCCAAACCAATCCATTACTCCAAGGTCAACAACATTTTATATAGCAGTAGCCTGTGAAACCTTCTCCTGGACTTTATTATATTTATAGTTCATATTAAATGTAATGCCAGTGTTATCTCTGGTAGTATCTAGCTAAATATGCTCTAAATCTCTTTTATCAATGCAGTGAATTCAAGGTGTACCCAAAGAATATTCACTTAAATAAACGATGCCTTCTTAGTCAGTCTAGGCTTTCTTTCGTTTTCCTTTCAGTTTTGTATTAGACCATCAGCTAAATCACTCCGGCAGAAAATCTTGTCATGTTTTTTTGTTTGGTTATGATATATCGATCACCGAAGATAAGTGTGTTTCTTCAGTTTTCTCCCAGAATGTGCAGTCAGTATGTGACAAATGAGAAGAGCGCTGGCAGAGAGAAGCGTACACAAGCTGGTCGGCTGATGTGTACACAGACGCTGTAGCTGCTTTTTAACTAATTAATTGTCTCCTGATGTGTACGGTTTAGATATCCTTCTAATCTCATAATTCAATAACTCCCTGTTTGTTTTTCATTAAAATTCCCAGAAAAAAAACGTGTTAATCTAACAACTGATTCTGAACAATCAAGTCATCCTCAGTCAGATAAGTATTTAAACATTTACTGGTTAGGTTTTCTCATAGGCGGGAAGTTATTTCCACCCGACTATATTGGAACAAAAAGATAGGAGAATCTCATTAAATGATTATGCTTTGCAACACTGAATAATTCATGCTTATTTGATTGCCGTGTATGAAGGATTTATTGGAAGGTGGCGCATCAAGGGAGGAGATGCTTCTCAGGGTTGCTGAAGTTCAAATTCCAAAGGTAGAGTCGTTTTTACGGGAAGCACATTAAACAGCCACTGAGGTATCTGAATCTGCTTAGTCTCCTCATTGTTTTTATTAGTTAGCATCATGCATTTTCCACAGTCTACATAATTTATCTCCATCCAAATCAAACTCCTTCACCGCTTACCTCTTTCTTTGACTGTTCCCTATCCGTAGACCATTATTTGTGTCTCCTAGCAACAGCATTAGATAGTTTCAATTGCATCCCATAAAGAACAAAAGGAGAATTAGCTTTTGAAACACCAAAATGAAGCTTGTTCTATTTGAATGATTAATATTCTTTCCTGAGGAGCTCGTCCTCCACACACAAACATTTCCCGCAGCAGGGCAGTGGGAGTCTCCTTACTGTGTCACTGTAACGAGGAACCAAAAAGATCCGCCTCTGCATATAAATAGGAATCACCTCATTTAAAAAAAACATACAATTCCCTGCTTTGAGCTCCTCAAACGATCAGTTGCAAAAAGCTGCGGTTCCAAAAGCTTGCTGATTGATGCCACCCACTGATACACCAGGACTACGTATCGCGGCTCATCTCATCAGCCGGGAGCAGCAGGGGAGAGGAAGCCAAAAACACCTGTCGGGGTCAAAGGACATCTAGCAATTACGAGAAGCGGTGAAGAGATAATGGGCAGGGCCGCCTTAATGCACGGGCTGACCTGGGCTGAAGCCCAGGGGCCTACGGAGATCGGGGGCCTATCATGAGCCAATTAAAAAATAAAAAATAAAAATTATTTTTCTTATTTCGGGCTTTTTTTTTTTTTTTTAAATAAACAAATTCTTGGCTTTCAGAATAGGAAACTTTCATTTCCAAAATCACACGATAAATACATTTTTGAATCTTGTAAAGGGAAGACGACAGCTCTCCCTCGCCACTCTGCTGTTCCACAGCGCCGCCCCCCTCCCTCCACTGAAATTATTATTGTAAGACGTATAGTAATGATAGATAACACGGCAAGGTCCGTTACAGTTTGTTTTCATCTGATTTTAAAAAAACAAAGTCTTGGCTTTCAGAATATTAAACTTGTTTCGGCAAATTCAGATGATAAATAGGCCTACAACTTTGAAGCGTGTAACGGCATAATTACAAGCGGAGAACGGAGTAACTTGACGTCACAGCAGGCATAACAACAGCCGGTGTTTCTCGTGAGGGTTTTCCCCGGGAAACAAACACAATACACACAAACGCAAATATACACAAACACACACACGTCAGAATGAGAATATGTTTCACATGTGACTTATTCAAATTGCGAGTGATTGAGTGAAGAAAAAGTTTGAGTGGCGCTCGGAAAAGGAAATTGTTGAGGGAAAAGGAGTTTCGAGACAAGCAGCTGTTACAAAAAATGCCGAAGCTTACAGGTTATTTTAAAGCTGTAGGCCAGGATGAGGAGGAAGGACAGATGAGTTCTGTACCGAGCGGTAGCGGTGCCGGCCGCGGGGCCTCGGAGACAAGTAGGCCGTCTGGTTCTGATAGCGATGGAGTAGCGGGAGAGGAAAAACAGACAGGAGGTACATTATCTGTTGGAGGAGATGGAGAGGACGACGAGGACTTGCTACGTGGAGGGGAGCCAACGGCAACCGGACAAATACATGAGGGAGGCCCGATACGTCACTCATATGGAGGAGAGGACCAGGCGTAGAGCAGAGTGGAGAAGTGCGATCACAGAGCCTGCCGAGGCTATAAATGACTTTGATTTGTTGTTTAAATAGGGGGCCTACAAAAACTATCAGCCCCAGGGCCTGATGGCAGGTTAAGGGGGGCTTGATAATGGGCATTATCTTCGTTTCACCAACCTGCTTGCTTAGTCCAACATGCAGCTCCTTTCAAGACAGCTCATCAGCTGGAGCAGAAAGACACAATGTCTCATCCATTAGTTTGCCAGCAGGGGTTACAAACATAAACCTGGTATAAAATGTAGAAGTCAGAAAGTGGCTCTGTAGAAAGACAAGGGAGGCCATTAGATAGGATGCTTTCCTGTAGAGGTATATGCAATAAGAAACAGCAAGTCTGCACCGAATCCACTGGAGCAGCAGGAACACTTGTAAGGTGTGAATGTGTGTTCGGAAAGGTTTGATGGGCAACCTGTATTTCTACCAAAAGAAATCAACAAAGCGGTACAAAGATGTGTTCGAATCTTGTCAACTTATGTGGATGCGACGCTTTGAAAGCTGAGATGTAGGATATCAAACTTGATTAATGATGCTGGTGAATAAAATCCTCTAGCAGGTGTTTAGGGAGTGGTTTAAGGCTTCTTCCCAAATCAGATGGTGACGTTTTACCTGCCAGCTGTTCACCTAAAGTCCCATTAGAACGAGCTTTCGCATTTCTCCTACAGTCCGCTGTGCTGTGAGCGTTTAAAAATAAAGCTGCGATAAAAAAGAAAAAGGAAAAATGGCCGATTCATCTCTGTGATGTTTCTGCTTTGAGTCATATTTGCATAGTTTTGCAAGCTGGATATGCCATTTGGTGGGGCTAAAAATATGTCTCTATAGTTTAGGAGGAAGTAAGTGACAGAGAATCTCTCTCTAAAAAGAGAGCTCTCTTTCACACACACACATTAAAAAAAATGAAGCTCCACTAAACCTTTAAACACCTTTTTCACCCATCTTATCTGCAAAGCGTTCTGCTGCTGATCTCTTTATCCAGCCCTGAAATCTTATTTGATGCTAGCTGAGGCTCACCTTACCATGGGTGCCTTTCAATACTACTGTTTTAGCTGTTTCAGCAAGTGTCACCTCAACAAGAAACAATACAAAACCAGTGCAGCAGGAGCACAATCTTCCCAGAAGATAAAAACTGCACCCGGTAGAAAAGGACTGAGGACGAGTAGCGTAAATACAACCCAAAGGCGTAGCTTCAAAAGATTTAAATGCATTCAAGTTCCCCTCTAGACTCACTGTTTAAAGGATGTAAATATACTCTGCTGTGATTAATATTTTGTTTAACATCGGCTTTCGTACAACTTTCCAAAGAGGCTAGAAGTGCTTCTACTCTTTTTTTCTTACCTCCCCTTGTCTACTACAACAGATCGCACAAGGTAGAAAGTCACAACTCAAGTCAGCTGCAGGGCGCTCCGCTCCCCAAGTTCTCAGTGAGAAAAAACACATTCTGAAAGATAGAGCAACACAACACAGACTTAGATATGGAGTCTGGTGATCCCCACAATTGGTATCTAGCAGAAGTATCATTGAGTTAGCATCTTTTTTTTAAAATATTGTTTGCTAGCTTGTTACTGGCAGTGTCTGACATAGCGTTACTATAATGAAACACACAATAATGTGTAATTGCATTTTTGGTGGGTATCAAAGTGAATTTCAAAGATCCGGGTTTACATTCAAAAACGCACACCCCACCATGTTGTCCGTCAAAACCTTGTGTGTGTCAGTTTTCTTTGCCCGTGCTCAAAGATTTTTTTTCTTTCAAATTTGCAATACATTTGTCATAATTTCTCATGCACAACCAGAAAGGAAAAAAAAACACTATACTTTGAACAAGCCCATTTTAAGTTGTCAGGGAGATTCTTTTCATGCCACATCAGTCAATACAGACAAAAGAATTTAGAAAATAGCTTAGAAATTCACAAAAGAGGCTAGATTCCAAGTTATTTTGCATGCCAACAATATGTGCTTACAGTATGAATATCCTGCAAAACACGAGGGAGGGCGTATTGACGTTCATGTCCTGCACCAAAACACTTGTTAACTTGTGTCAAAGTGCTCTTTTGACTCTTGTATCTTGTCCATTAGAGACACCAAAAGCAAGCAAAACACAAACAACAGTATCCATGTTGACAAGCAGTTTGGCCTTAAGGCTCACCTTGGGGAAAGCCAAGCAGTCATGGAGTCTCCTCTGCAGCTCCTGCTCTGTCTCCATTGTTACCATCTCCTGCATATTCAGCCACAGTTTAATATAGTGAGAATTGACAGATTAATCTCCATGCCTGGGTGCTGTGGTCAATTACATTATCTAGAAGAAGCAAAGGAGCCTTCATAACTTGGAGCTGGATATACTAACAGGACAGATCCAATTTAAAGTGATAAAAGGGTCTTATTAAAATGAGTCATCAGGTAATAATAAGTAAGGTTTTTCAGACACTATGTCCAATAACTCGATATGAAGCCAAACCTAAAAGTCTGGAAAGTGCAAATGCTTTAAAGACAGAAACAATTGAATGGAGTGAGTCCTCGTTTGTCACCCCAAGTTGTTTACTAGCATTGCAGACTCAGAAATCTTGGTCAGTGTGAGCTGTTGAATCATTCATGGCTGAGGGCGATCACTTAGTTTTTTGCTTTACCCCAGGGTCCAGGGACAGAGTGGGGAGGTTTGTGAAAGTGAAACAGACCCTGATCCATTCTTTGTTGCCAGGCTTAAAATTGCTTGCCATTTAGCCAGCAACACAAAATTTTAACACAATCCCTTAGTGCCTTTGGTTCAAGATTTAGCTCTTATACATTCTAAGGTTCCCTGTGATAGACATTACCATGGCGATGGATATTTGTATAGATAGTAGTTTTCTTAAAATGAAATGCCCTACTACATTACTGATGGCCTCAAGTATTTGCAAATACAGTATACAGTAGGAGTCTATATTTCCTAAATCTTGCTTTTTTTGTTAAATTAGTTTCATTCTTAACAAGATTTATATTTCAGACATTAAGGTGGAGAGGTTTCAGCGACCATGTAACAAATGTTTGGGACACTTTGGGCCTTTTCCTTTAAAAGGTGATCTCAAGAGTTTTTATTTTTAATCTAATGTGATTGCTTTAGTGTGGATCTCGCCTTGAAGAAGTAAAGTAGGAAAAAGGGTTTGCATTTTGGCATATTGATAACATTCTGATAGAAAGAGTACATCTGTGTATGAGCAATGGGAAAGATACAATTCATTTAGGTGTGATAAGTTTATAAATCTGCAATATCTTAAAGATATTTTTGATGTTTTGTTTTAGTCTCAGGTGGAACAAAGTAACTCTACCAACTCTAACTCTAATACTTTTAATAATTCCTGATGCAGAGAGGGAGGGGGCACGATTTTAAAAAAGTAAGGATCCAGCTTTTGGTCAAACTGACACCATTAATAGGTCTCAGCAGGGCCGGGACACTTTAATCCTCGAAATGCAAACAACTCTTGCATTGTGCAATTGGTCATTTGTAGGCTTTGTAGAGCATTACTCATTAATGCATGTCCCGTAACACTAGAAATAACTAACAACCCACCATATGCATTGTTTAGAAGAATTCTTTGTCAGCTATTGGTTGATGAGTGTGCCCACTGGGATCCATTAACAGTGACATCACAAAAAGAAAACTGCATACCGCAAACTTTCAAAGCTTCAGTTTGGGCTGAAATAAAGAGGTTTATGCGAACTAATTTGCACCCAGCGGAGCCAGTCTGATGTCAGAAAATGTAAAAACCATGACATGCTTGGCTTATTAGTACGCATGATCAGTCCTGAAGCCGGTGTCTACTCTCAGCCTGAAGAAATTAATGAATAGTTGAAAACCGAGCACTTTGTTTTGACAGATAATAACTTGAATATCCTAAAAAAAAGTAACTTTGTCTCTATTGCAGGATGAAGTTAGAGCTGGTATAGTTCCACCATATATGATTAATCTACCCACACATTTAGATGATAATAAAGTGTAAGTGCTTTGAGTCCACTTTCTGCTCTTTTAATTGCTGTGACATTATGAGTTCTGAACGAGTTTGTGTTTGTTACGACTTTGTTTGTCTCTTCATTCTGTAACTTCCCTACTGTGTGGTGTCACTGTTTTCCACTCTTGGTGCCAAACCCAAAATAGTAGCCAATGTCCTTTTCAAGTGAAGCGTCAGAGGTGAGGTAAATTGGAATAATAAAACATGGAAACCAGAGACGTGTAATTATTTCTCAGGAGGTCTAAAGTAAACTTTTGTTCTTTAATTTCAGTTCGCATTGTCTTGCTCATACTTTTTAGCGTACTAGACTTGTGATTTCTCTTCCACTTTCACAGCAAAAGAGCAAGTCTGACAGTTTTTTTTATCCTTTTCAGGAGAATTACTTGGCACAGTATTATCTGCAAATAAAGAAGAGAAGGAGCTACTCTGACTTTTATTAGTGGTAACATTTATCTCATTTGGTGCCTCTTATATTTCTCTATAGGGAGTCTCATAAAATCTTTATCCAGGCATCCAGCCCATAACATTGTGTCTATTATATCAAAGTTTCTGGAACATTTCCCAGATTTTCTGTTAAATCGCCCTCATACTGAACCATACGGTGCATTTGAGACAGAAAGAGAGGGACTCGCTCCATTGACGACACCAACAGATGCTTGCTTTATGACAGCAGTGAGGGCGTGACAAATGTATGACAGGGTCGAGTACATTTCCTTTAAAAATAACAGGTAAAAGCTGATTAGATTAATGGTAAGGATATGTCTTCACTACATGGAAGTGTCAGTTACGTGATATTAATCACAGTCAGTCTGTTGAATCCAGACTGAAATGTTTCAACAAAAATTTGACCGATCTTGTACGGATGAAGAAATGTTGCGCAGATGTTCATGGTCCTCAGAGGATAAATCCTAAGAATGTTGGTGACCTCATGATTTTTTTAGCCACAATGAAGTCGACTTATTTAGCTTTAGGTGTATTATCTCAAAAAGAATGGGAATGATTGTGATTACATTTGGCATAGAGATGTCCCACCTCAGGAAGATTTGTACGTGTTGGTTTTCATCCAGTGGTCATAGTTTAATTTGTCCAATAATTTGGTTTATGGCCAAATACTTCAAAAGGTAATGAGATTTAAAATGGCCTCAGCCGTTGGCTTAATTTGTGTTAAGCATTAATAAGCAAACTAAGGTAGCGAATAGCTTTGAACCCGATTAACACTGGGGCATCCCATTATCACACGATTAAAGGGGTCAAAGACTAATAACTATATTATCAGTATATCTTTAGACATGTATTCTTACCTTTGTTTATCGTTCAAGAGTCTGTTATCTTAACTGTTCAAAAGCATACAAAAATAATCACACTAATAGTGTAAGAACCGGAAATCACGTCACCTCTTGCAGTTCGTAAATATCCATGGTGAGAGCAGCCTCTCCACACTTACAGAAAGTTTCCCGACACAAAATAAATATATGTATAAATGATAAGCTATTGTTCACAGAGTAAACAATAGAAAGTTTATTCAAATGTCCTACAGGCATCGATGATGATGAAAAGCATAACTTGGTTGCATAATGTCTGCCTTTCTGTCAGATAAACCACACACAGACTGACCCAGCAGCTGAATCTGCAGTGAGAGGCTGCTGGCGGCACCCATGCATAATTAATAATAACTGTATTTTAGAGGACTGGGCCAAATCTGTGATGGTTATGCTTTAATAAATGAATATTATGTAGGCTTTTTCAGAAAGTTGGACAACCGTAAGGTAATTTCACAATGTACAATATTTCATTGAGTACTTATTCCCCTGAAGAGTGGTTTTAATAAAGAAATGGTTGGTCGCTCAGACATTTAATATATTTCTTTTTTCATTTACTGCCTATTTTACACAAATGATTCATCCTTGGAAAAGTAAGATATAAAAAGTAGTGAAGAAGTGCTGTGTATGTAGTGATTTTACAATAATATATGTTTGTTTACTATCAATATCCTATAAGGTCTAAACCTTGAAATAATCAACCCCTCGGCTGTATCCAGTACACAAAAACTCCCTATTATAGCTCTCCGGATGCTAATTTTGTCAGAAACACTTCACTTCAAACACTGTTCCATCGTGTCTCTCCATGGTATTTAATTGTTCTCTAATTATCCATCACACTCAGAATGCCCATTCTCTAGCTGTAGCTGTGCGACAGGTTTGAATGCGACACGTTTTTAATAATGCATTTAGGTATCTGGTGACCCTCCTCAAGAATTTCTAGTCACACACACATGCAAACACACACATATTCCTGCATGTAAAAACACCATCTGCTCCTCCTCTTCCATCTCCTTTCTGTTTCTTTATCCCTCGCCAAGCTGCTTCACATACAGTGCAGGGTATTTTTAGATGTGAGCAGTTGAAACAAACATTAAAGTAAAATTGATCCGAGCCAAGTCCCTTTTCATGATCGCGTAGTGCGAAGTAAATTCCCATCATGTTGTCTGTTGAGTGCTAATAGATGCAGCAAATTGGATGCATGCATGGTCTCTGAGGTCTACTTGTAGGAATCCGTCTCCCAGTCTGTGCTGATCTGTCTCCAACAAGCTCACTTGATTCCCAGTCTACCTGTTCTCAGCGGGTACAACCTCAGGCTCTACTGCACACACACACACACACACACACACACACACACACACACACACACACACACACACACACACACACACACACACACACACACACACACACACACACACACACACACACACACACACACACACACACACACACACTTTTGCTCAGTACATTCTGGCCATATCTATAGCATCTGCAATGTTGCCCTTAAGTCTTTCTGTTTACTATTGCCCCTCCATCTATCCTTTCTCCCAGACTCCCCTCAACCTCTCTCTCAGCATTTCTACTTTTCATACGGCTTCCTTCTTCTTCAACCTCCCCTCCCCCCTTTTTTTATTTTTTGCAATATCCACTTCACAGCCAAGTGACTGCCTCGCCTCAGCCCTCCAGCTCAGTCTTTGCTTCATAGGATCAGATACTTGCCTCGAATTCTCATTCTGCAACCCCCCCTCCCCTTTTATGCTCCACATAAACCAGAGATTTATACCTGAATCACGCTTCTGGTTGAGTGTTCACCCGATGTTCACACATTGCTTATCAACCCATTATTGCTCATACACCAGTGAGTGCTGAACTTTGAGTTTTTGACCAGAGGCAACGATGTTCACAGAAATGTCTTTATTTTCCCCTTTTTGGAGATTGTCTCGCATGCAAGGCTTTTATTGCCCACGTTAAAAGTGGGAGCAGTTATGAGCTTTTTCTTTCCTTCCAGTATTTATATGTATCCCACATGATGCATATGTACAAATACGTTTTTATCATAGTGATTTAGTAGCAGTGTAGCGGCCAAGAAATAAACTGAAAATTAACTACAAATATATAACTGCCACTGAGGCACCAGCTAGCTAATCTTACGCAGGAAATAATCCAAGTCCAGTCATTGCATACATTAATTTCTTGGTCCAATATCATCCAAAAGTACAATTAACACATTTCCAATAATAGCCATGTGCCTTTCCTATGGATTGATTGTTTCAAGGTAAGGCAAGGCAAGTTTATTTAAATAGCACCTTTCAACACAAGGCAATTCAAGGTGCTTTACAAAAATGAAAGACATTCAGACAAAGGCATTTAAAAACAGTCATTAAAAAGAAAAGATAATAAGAGAAACTTTAAAAGAAAAAATACATGAATAAAAAGTACATGAATAAAAAGTTACAGTGCAGTTTAAGATATGAATAGTTCACACAGAAGTTCCACTTTACTGATGAACACAACGGCTCAATTTCAATTAAAAGCAGCGACAAAAAGAAAAGTCTTCAGCCTGGATTTAAAAGTAGTAAGAGTTGCAGCGGACCTGCAGGTTTCTGGGAGTTTGTTCCAGATATTTGGAGCATAATAACTGAACGCTGCTTTACCATGTTTATTTCTGATTCTGGGGACAGAAAGCTGACCAGTCCCTGAATACCTGAGAGATCTGGATGGTTCATAATTTAGCAGGAGGTCAGAAATGTATTTTGGGCCTAAACCATTCAGTGCTTTATAAACCAGCATCAGTATTTTTAAATCTATTCTTTGACACACAGGAAGCCAGTGTGAAGACTTCAGAACAGGAGTGATGTGATCCACTTTCTTAGTGTTAGTGAGGACTCGAGCAGCGGCGTTCTGAATTAGCTGCAGCTTTCTAATATTTTTTTTAGTGAGACCTGTAAAGACACCATTACAGTAGTCGAGTCTACTGAAGATAAAAGCATGGACAAAAAAGCTAATCCTGCTGTGACATTAGTCTTTTAATCCTTGATTATGTTCTTTAGGTGATAGTAGGCTGATTTAGTCATTGTTTTAATATGACTGTTGAAACTCAGGTCAGAGTCCATGACTACACCTAGATTTCTGGCTTCATCTGTTGTTTTGAACATTGCAGGCTGAAGCTCAGCGCTAACTTTTATACGTTCTGCCTTGGCTCCAAAAACCATTATCTCAGTTTTATCTTTGTTTAATTGGAGAAAGTTCTGACAAATCCAGTCATTGATTTGTTCAATGCACTTACTCCGTGTTTTAACTGTAGAATAGTCTCTTCGTGAAATGGTTATGTAAATGTGTGTGTCATCCGCATAGCTATGGTAACTTATTTTGTTGTTCTTCATTATCTGAGCCAGTGGTAGCATGTAGATGTTAAAGAGAAGAGGCCCCAAGATGGAGCCATGAGGAACCCCACATGTCATATTTGTCAACTCAGATTTGTATTTACCTATAGAAACAAAGTTGTTTCTGTCCTTTAAGTAGGATTCAAACCAATTTAGAACAGTTGATGAAAGTCCCACCCGGTTTTGCAGTCGGTCTAGTAATATGTTGTGGTCAACAGTGTCAAACAAAGCACTGAGATCTAATAATACTAACACTGACGTTCTGCCAGTGTCTGTGTTTAAGTGGATGTCAGTGAAGACCTTTACAAGAGCAGTCTCAGTGCTGTGGTTTGGACGAAATCCTGACTGGAACACATCCATACAGTTATTTAAATGCAAGAAATTACTCACCTGTTGAAAAACTACTTTTTCAATAATTTTACCTAGAAATGGGAGGTTTGATATGGGCCTGTAATTGTTCATTACTGAAGCATCTAGATTATGCTTTTTCAAGAGCGGTTTAATGACTGCAGTTTTCAGGGCCTGTGGAAAAACACCTGAGTGAAGAGACGTGTTTACTATGTGAAGTAGACCTGAGGCCATGCAAGGAAAAACATTTTTAAAAAACCCTGTTGGAATAATATCAAGGCAGCAGGAGGAGGATTTCAGAAGTTGTATGATGTCCTCTAGGTTTTTATCATTAATCTGATGGAATTGTGTCATGTTGTTTGAATTGATTTTAAGTGGACACAAGGACAAAACATTTGCTGTACCTGATACAGAGGCATCACTGCGGTTTCACCCTGGTAAAAATACATATGCCTTTGCCGGTGCACTAATCCCACCACCACCTGTTTCTAGTTTGTACCTATCACAAAGCAAAAACAACTACTTGAATTTAATTGGAATAATTTACGTTTCCTACTACTGTAAATCCACATGCCAATGCTAGTTAAAAGTATGCATATGGCTATAATGAAATAAGAAATGGTCTGTATGGCCATTTATTCACCTCCTGTTGCACAAGACACAAGTGGGCTGCTCATTTTCAGTCAGCTGGAGAGCAGACGCCAACACACAGCCGATGGTGTTGCACACAACTACGCAGCATATTGAGTCTGTGGGCCACAGGCTGAACAGGCCGGACTCCCCTTGTGGCCGACCAGATGCTGTTTGGAGTCCGCGTACGTGTTTGCATGTCTGCCCGTGAGCGTGCATGTGTGTTTTGGGGCAGCTATCAGCAGCTGATTTGTGAACCCGCTGGTTCTGTTAAGTCCAGCGGTATTCTGCAAAATGGACCGGAGGATTAGTGACGATGGTGAGCCCACCTCACAGGCCCCGCCGCGGGGGCCAGCCGCCGCTAATTAGAGAAATGGCAGAGGAGGAAAGGGCCCTTGTCTGAGCTGTTAGATATCAAAGGAAGCTGCAACAAGCAATAGAAGATTATGCAATTGTTTAACAAAGTGCACCACTGTTGTGAACACAGCATGGTGCTGATAGAGAGGCGAGGTAACTAAAAGTGCTTTTCATTTGAAGGTTTTCTTTCAGGATAACCTCAACTTTCCTTATAAATGTCTAATGCAATATATCATTATATTAGAGGATTATGTTTTGGTCATAAATAGTCTTCCTTTTTTAATGTTTTTTTTTCTGTCAGGTCAGTGTGGTAAATGGTTTTTAATAAACTCATAGGATGATGTGGAACAAATGGTAGCTGGAGGCTTGGAAAAAAGATTATAAAGCACACAAAAGTTGCAAAATTCAAACAAAATGTACCCACTTACTTAAAGTAATATGCCATTTATCATCTTAGATACATCTGTTAAAGTGGTAAAATCAACAGTTGGCTCGCTTAAGCTTAATGTGTTAGTCACTGCAAAGCTCTCGTATTACATTTCTGTTAAGGTTTTGTTCTGTATACATGTCTGAACCTTGACATTTTCTCAAACAGTTGTTCATCTTTTACAACTATGATTGAACAGGAAGAGTCTCAATCCCGTTAAGTCTCTAGTCTTAGCGGATAGTGATATTCAATTAAAAGGCCATTGCATGTATTCTAGGCGAGTGTTCTAATATCGGTTCTGGGTGAATTGTGATTGATTTATACTAAAGTCAGACCACTTACAGATTTTATTTCGTAAATCTGGTCACATTCTGATCCCCACCATGTGTTTTTTGACATATAGAGATCACACGTTACTACGAGGTGAGAATAAGTTCTCCTGAACACCCAAAAATCCTGTGTTGCCTTTCTATTACACCGGAATATTTAAAAGTTGTCTTTTGATTAGGAATGCTGCATATAGTGGATGTTAAAGAGGAAGGGCGGAAGACACTGACCCTATTCCTTGTGACTGAAAATAAAAGTGATTGTTTGAGACAGCAGGAGCACAGGAAATTGCCTTTTGATGTCAGCATGACAGGTGAGAGAATACAATCTGCCGATTTCACATGTGGGTGGGAAGTTTTCTCTGGTCTGCAGGGGCCCCATGCACACATCCTCTGGGCAGGCAGTTTTTGTGTAGAATATTGGTATGCACGTCCTCTTCAATCTATATCCAAGCTAATGCGGTGTGACGCTGTAGTGCTTTCATGTTGGAATCAGTTTCTCAGGATGCCCGACTCTAATTTTTCCCTTTTTTCTTAAACTGCTCTATATAACTTCTCCTTCTTTCCAGCTATGTGGCTTCACCTGCACGCATCTGGAAGCAGGCTAAAGGGTGGATGTGTATTTCAGAGGCAATCTGTGTTTGTGTCAAGGATATCGCTTGTACTGGATCTCACACCACAATTTCAGGTTTCCCCTTTCCTTTAGTTTGTACTTGTGTGTGCCTTCTCTGTGCCAGCATGTGTGTGTGAGACAGAGAGAGACAAGAGGATGCCAGATGCTCAATTCTGTGCTGTGAATGTAGTAGTAGTCTTCAATCCATCCAGGTGTCTTGCAAGTGTCCCCTGGGTTTCTCCGACACACTCCGTCAGCTAAACTTACACACAACACAAACCAGACTGCATTCCCTCCATAGCTACCTGTCCTTGTATGTTTTTCTCTTTATGTTTGACAAGACTTAAAGCTTTGTTTCAAGCAACCTGTCTCTTCTTTTTTGCCTCACTGGAGAACATCTCTGTCCAATGCATTCAAGGTTCAAGGTTCTTTATTTGTTATACGAACATAGCTACAGAGTAGTTATGTCGATGAAAATCTTAGGTCACAGGCTTCTCCAACAGTGCAATTAATTAATTAAGAGTCTATATGCAAGCTATTGGAATGATATATTAGATAAATAGATACATAATTACTAAGTAGCAGATGAATGTTATGGATTTTGTTACAACAGTTCAGGTGTTTAACAGTCTGATTGCCTGTGGGATGAAACTCTGAATCTGGTGGTTTTTGTCCGGATGCTGCGGTAGCGCCTGCCAGACAGCAGCAGACAGAACAGTTTGTGGCTGGGGTCATGGGGGTCTTTTATAATCCGGAGGGGTTTCTTCCTGAGTCACTGGGAGTATAGGTCCTCCATGGATGGCAGCTCCGTCCTGGTGATGTTCTGTGCAGTTTTCACCACCCTCTGTAAAGCCTTACGATTGAGGGCGGTGCAGCTGCCGTACCAGTCCGTGATGCAGCCAGTCAAGATCCTCTCTATGGTGCACCTGTAGAAGGTCAGGATCCTCGCTATGGTGCATCTGTAGAAGTTGCAGAGTATCCTGGAGTCCATGTTGAACCTCCTCAGCCTGCGGAGGAAGAAGAGCCGCTGTGAAGCTTTTTTGGTGATGGTGATGGTGTGAAGAGTCCATGTCAGGTCCTCAGTGATGTGGACACCGAGGAACCTGAAGCTGCTGACTCTCTCCACCGTAGTCCCATTGATGGCGTTGGGGGCGCGTCCCTCTATCGGCTGCTTCCTGTAATCCACAATCAGCTCCTTTGTTTTGCTGACGTTGAGATGGAGGTTGTTATCCTGGCACCAAGATGTCAGGTTTTCGACCTCCTCTCTGTACGCCATCTTGTCGTCGTCTGTGATCTGGCCGATGACGGTCGTGTCGTCAGCAAACTTCACGATGGTGTTGGAGCTGTGTATGGCCACGCAGTCGTGAGTGAACAGGGAGTAGACGAGAGGGCTGAGCACTCAGCCTTGAGGGGCTCCGGTGTTGAGGATCAGGGTGGAGGATGTGATGTTTCCCACCCGCACTGCCTGGGGTCTGCCCGTCAGGAAGTTCAGGATCCAGTCACAGAGGGCACTGTTGAGCCCAAGTTCTCTGAGCTTGATGACCAGCTTGGAGGGCACAATGGTGTTGAAGGCTGTGAAGTCCACTTCACAGAAATATGCCCAAATGAACACAACTTCTCGTTACTATCGCTTGGGTAACTAAACCACCAAATATATCAACAAAGTATATAATCAGTGTGCAATTTATTTATCATTACTGTTTAATTAATGCATTGACTCCTTTGAATTAACAGCGTCAGGTACAGTAGATAGCAGAGAACAGAAGGGCTCCCTGCAATCACGCACGCCTAAACAACATTCACACATATATAGAGTAGGTGGGTCTGTGAAAGGCAACACTCCTCCCATAACCACATTAATGTGTGAGTTGCAGAACAGGTTGAATTCCTCACTCAAGTTGTTTCATCGCTCGTTTCTATTTGCTTTTGCTACGAGACTCTTATCTGTTTGACTGGTTCTACGGCTGATGGACTGTTGGAGAGTAAATAAGTTTTAAACGGTTGGTTAATTGAAATTACAATCAGAACAATCACACATGGCTCTAATAACACTGCATTTAGCCATTTAGATATTTCATTTGAACGTTTATGCAATTTTTGTTAGATTCCTTGCTCCACTCTAATTCAATCAAAGTGAATACGATTTGTATATGACTTGTGGCGTAAAAAACAAACTATTTTTTAGAAGTGGTTAAGGGCAATGGTCACAATTCCAGTTAGCTCCTACTATTCATCTTTTTTTCAGTGAATTCTTTACCCTTTTATTGCAAATCCAGCCACTTCCTGTAGTAACCTCTTTTCTGCCTTTTTGTATCACTTGACCTTCCCTACCCACATTCTCGCCTAACTTCAAATGTCCTTATCAGATTTGAAGTATACCGAACCATCTCCAACCATTCCCTGCAAGATGTACATTTTTTGAATGGGTTTGTGATTCGGCTATTTTTACCTGGGGTACTGGTGTTACTTCATTGGTTCCTGGATGTATACCTCTTTGCACATTGTAAACCCCATTATACACAATGAATACAAAGAAAAACAATACACCAATTAGTTCAGATTGATTTTTCCAATTAAGGCCCAAGCTTTGAAAGTAAGGCTAAGGTTGTAAAAGACAAACCTTGAAATCCAACTCTTTTAGGTTAAGGTTAACATTAGATCTTTATCGAATGAAATTCAAATACAATGTCACAGATGTTCAAGAGGTATAAATGACAGCTAAAGTGCTCTCAAGTATCTCTAAAGTAGGAGATTTTACCAAATCTGTCCTCGAGCCTCTTTTCTGTCAGTTTCTCACTCACACTATGTTTACTGTGATGCCCTCCGATTGATCAATCATTTGCTCATGAGAGCTTGAAAGTAAGAAGGGACATTTGTAGCAAGAGCAACTCGAGCCCACCTTCCCAGCATCCACCTGCCCCCGTCACACCGGCAACCCTGTGGGCACACGCCTGCATGGATGACTCACTGATTTTCTGTTTGTGCGTGTTTCCATCTGTCTGTTTGGGTGTGTGTTGGTGTTACTTTGTAGCACACACACACACACCCACACACACACACACACACACACACACACACACACACACACACACACACACACACACACACACACACACACACACGTATCTATCAGAGCAGGAGAGTCAAGCGGGAGATTGACTTTAGCAAAAGGAGCAGACAGACGTCGCCGGCTGAACGCTTGAGATGTTTCCTTCATAGCACTCAGCTTTCGCAGCAGATTACAGACACTTGCTGACTGGTCCTCAGTTTAGTGGCCAAGGACCAATCCAGAATACCGATGACTGGCTCTACAGTACTTCTGCCTCCAATTTTCCTTATTGAGAAAATTCTGTAACCCCCCTCCTCCTAAATGACAATTATACAAGACGTATACATATATAGTCTGTCAATGTTATGACCATGTTTACATTTGACTAACTATCTACCAGTAAATGGGATTTATTCAGTCAGAAATACTTTTCTGTTTATCTTCCCATTGATTGAGAGATGAGTCACCCTGTCTTGTAGAGATGATTTCAAATTAAAATGAATAAATAAGAAAAATCATACATAATTGGGTTATATCATTCCTTATATATTGTATTGACTACTCATACATAACATTTGTATCTGCCTTTTCTCTTCTGTGGAACTGCAACGGGGGTTCATTCATTGTGTAAATCAGTTTTACCTCCACACATACAGAATATAAACTGATGTTAGTGAGAGGCAGTGTTAGCTACATCAAAGCTAGCTGTAATAAACTGTACCAACCTGTGCACGTGCATCCAGAACATCCATGGCATCCATCCATTTCATCTCGCAAACAAATCCCACCTTGGACAACGACCGATCATTGCCTTTTGCGTTTGCATTGTGTATTTCCCCATGAGTGAAAATGCTACGCTTAAATGTCAACCCAATTCCTGGCAAAACATTATGTTCATGGACCATTGGTCCTTTGGGAAGCTGAAAGGATCACTTTCATGTTCAACTGCCTTTAATCCAGGCAGATAATCGCTTGTTTTTCTCTGAATTTGCAGTTTCCACTACAAACGTCCACTCTGTTTCATGATTTTGTTTTGGCCTTTGCTTCTTAGTCAGACTGAGAGTGTGTGTTCCGTCGGGAAAGTGACATCAGAGCCTATTCCCTGTATTAAACAAAAACAAATTAGAAACCCCCACACACACTGGAAACAGTTTTTTTTCGAATGTTTTCTTTGAAATGTACATGAATCACTTTTTCTTGTGTAACATTTGTCATTTCCTAGTTAATTGATTATCTAATCTTTGCAGCACAGGTGGTAATATGAATTCAATATTGAAATTATAATATTTACATGTTTGCAAATTACTTTTATGTATTTGCACTGTGTTTTTCGATACATCTGAGCACCTGGAACACAAAAACACGTTTCCTACAATTTCTCAGGTGACTGGAAAAAGTAATAACAGCCCACATTCAACATGTCATGGTATCCCTGTAAGGTGTGTGTTGGGACAAACTACAAATCCATGGCATGGCAGAGTCTTTAGTGGATTCTCATCGGTGGAAAACCAACTCTCTGGAGCTCAGCGTCCCCCCCGCCCCCCGTTCTGTCGCTGCTGGCCCTGCTGGCCCTGCAGAGTGCAGCTCATTGATAAGGGTTTCTGTCCTTGTCATCAAGGACTGATGTGTTTCTGTCAACTCCCAGGCAGCCCTGTTCTTCATTCCGTGCTATTGTTTTTCTTCTCTTCTATACCTGACAGATTCCCTATCTCCCTCTTCCCCTCCCCCAATACCACCTCTCCTTCCCCGAAGAGGAATTCAGTCCTACCATGATTCCAGCAGGTGCAGCTTACAAGTTATTGTCTCAATCAGAGCTCCTTCTCTAAAGTAACATCGCAACCATGTCATAAAGCTCTGGGAGGTGAATCCCATAAGCTCTCTGTCTGAAGCTCATACATGCAGTAGAGCATTACGAGAGGAACATAACATGGTCCATTGTTGAAACATCCAATCAGACAAGCTGTGCTATATCTGTATGCACAATGTGCTAGCTCTCTCTTTTCAAGCACACATAGCCATTTTGCTATTTCAGCACCCACCTCCACAATATAGCTTTAACTCCATCTCCTGTGGCTTAACACCTCTTGTGTTCATTAGCACTGTGCAGCGGCGTGTCAACAGCTCTTATTTACTAATTAGCGACTGATGACAATAGCTGAGGCACACAATGGAGAGGACAATGGTGATCCTCATCTATGACGCCGGCTGTCCTATGACAATATGAAGTATTAGTCATTCAACTGTGTAATAAGCTCTTCTGCTCTCATTGAAATGGGCAAATGCACAGCGGATCACGGTTTTGTTTTGGTATCTCAAGAACAGATTGTGTTAGAAGTTGTGGTAATTTCAGATAGAAAAAAGTTGAGTTGAGAATTCTTTATCCAAGGTCGAAAGTGATGCTCCGACTGTGCCTGGCCAGTGGGAATGGAGATAAAAATGTCAAAGGAGCCGTAAATAAGAATATAAATAATAAAGTCCCCCACCGAGCTTGGTTGAATTGAACAGCAAAGGGGTTGTTTTCTCACCTTCACGCTGAGATTTTAATCTCTCCAGCTAAATCTTTTCCTGTCTTTCTTCCTTTGTCTTCCGGTCGCTCCCCAGGGAGACGGTGTACACTGCTGCTGTGTGATGTAATGCAGAAAGGACATACCCTGAGAGCCCACCCCCAGGGCCGGCATACTTATGAGTCGGTGAGAAAGGATCATGCATTTCATCAATTCGTACAATGACTTCTAAAAACAGCCAAGGGCCATTATATTTTTTTCCTACAGCAAGAGGAAAACAAACTCAAATGACACAATAGGTCATTTGTCAGTGCATACAAAGACTCTTTTGAGTGTTTTGACATATGACCACTGCTCTTAGTCTTTTCCATTCCGGGCAGCTATAACTACTCGATAAATGTCATTGTGTCAACTTGGTAGAAATAATGAAATGCCTAATGTTTGTAGATGATGGTACTCACCTTCTTAGCAATGCAGCTGAATCAATATTTGTATTTTACTGGAACACCAATGGATTTTCATGACTTGAAATAATTCCTTTCTACCACTCACATTAACTCCAATTACTTGTTTATTTGGTCTATCAGCTCATTGTTTTGATATGACAACTTAACCCTTTTTGTTGATAAAGGATTTTAATATGTGACCAATACTGTAGTTTCATTAATGGGAACAGTCTCAAAAAACAGTAGGCATAATATCTACTACTTTTCTTCGCAACAACAATCATATGGATAGACTATGTTTTGAATAGTCAAGCTTATCATCCTGGCCATCTTGTTTATTAGCTTTATTGGTTATTGTCGCTATCTCTTTTTTTTTTACCAGAAGTGACATAAGAGTGGAAGCAAAGTACAACAGAATGCTAAACAAGACATTGTCCAAGCCTGTTCTTTATTTCTAATTGACTCTAAATGGGACAAAACATTTACAAAATGAACATCATGCTACTTGAAACTAGCTATTGACACCATAAAATCATTAGTAAATGTTAGCTGAGGTGAAAAACCAAGTGAGATTTGCTCATAGACTTCTATACAAATCTGCTGGCCTTTTGGATGAATGCTGGTCTTAGGCTCTTCCACATTGGCATCACTTTTTTGGGCCACAGATGTTGGTGCTTGATGCCCTACTGATCCATAAACAGAGTAAAAATAGAATTGAAAGACGTCTCATGACTTGAATGACAGAAACTCCATTAAAGTCAAGGTTGAAATAAGGTACTGTATAAACTACAGAGGGTAGGAGGGGGAATAAAGCAAGCGGGGGGAGCAGTTGGATCCTGGGTGAGAGAATTTACAACATACATGTGCTCTCATAAACTAAATATGAACTACCTGTGTGGTAAGATGCCCCAGAGCTCATCAACAATGCAATTGCATACACATCTTGAGTTTTCACTTGACATACGACTACGGATACCTTTCAGTGAAGCCCCCAGTATTCATTTGTTATTGGATTATGCAAAATGATGAGAGCAGGTATGCAAATGTTCCATGTGATTGCAGGTGGGGCGGGTGTCGTGATGTCCTGCAGCCGAGTGTGGAGGTAGGTCGGAGTTCTCTGTGGGAAAGGTTACAGGTTTCTGGCTATTGGCTGTCACCCACTTAACTCCAATGTGTAGTACATCATTCTTATCCAAAAGGAAAAATCAGCCAAATATACCTGAGTGCCAGACACAGATCTTGTATTTTTGACTTCCTATCCTACCTCTTTCTTCTTCCAAATCCTTCTCTGACCTCCTCGTGCGTGTCAACCCCTGGTGAGTGGGCGCGGGCCGCTCTGATCCTCCCAACACTCAACCACGCCTGACCCTGATGCATCACTCGCTCACGGGCATGAGGGAGAGAAACACAGAAAGTAGAAGAGAGTGGTGCTATCCATCTCCTGCAGTAGTGTGCTGTACAGTAGATCACTGGTCTTCTCCTGCTTTCATCTCCCAGCTCCAACAATCTGCCACCTGGCCCCTGCACAAAAACTGCTCATCTGAGCCTCGGGGCTCTCTTTCTGCCTCTGAGTTCTCTCTCAGTGCATCGGTCCAGTGTGGATCTCAAAGCAGAGGAAAATGCAGGCGAAGACACATACCATATGCGTGCACTAAGCTTTCTCATAACACTCCTTATGCAACACTCCCATGTAATCCTTTGTGTTTTATTTCTGATGGGAGCTGGATGTACGCCTTAGGTTAAACTTGCCTGTTCAAAGTCATAGTACCGTATAGCTTCTTCCACTTTCATTACAATTCCCCTTGATACAAGCTTTGGTTGTTAAGGAGGGAGATCATTCGCTTGTGCAGACTGGTGGGAACATTTGCAGGCCACTGTTTGTAGATGAGTCAGATTGCTTGGGTACCCACACATGATTTCACGTGGTGCCTTTAAAGAACTGTGCCAAAACATGGCAATCTTCTCCCTTGTGGTAGAGACTATCTCTCCTACAATCTCCTGAGCTCCTTTCTAACTGGCGCAATGACTCTGAATTCTTCACGGCATAATCGCCTTTCCTGGGTCCTTCATTCTGTTGTCATTTATCACTGGAAGTCCATCGCTGAAAATCCTCAATTTGGCCACATTAACCTAATTTCTGCAATCAGCACTTAGGTTAATGACTTTTGGCTAGTCCTCACAGTGTTTCGGCAGTGAAGAACAGCCTTCCCAGGCAATGATACAGCATAGAGTGCAGACAGGAAAGAAAACTCCCTTCTGGCAGTAAAACGCCTATAATTGTATCATCTTTTCAATGGATGACCCTCTAAATTAGTTATGAAAACGTTTTAGGGTGCAGTTCACGCTCTGGACTTTAACTATACTCAAGGGAGAGACAAAAGGAACAGTGAGTTAAAGGAGTGGTCATTGAGAATAATTTAATGTTATCCGTCTTATACTTCACCCTACTGCATTTCACTACCTCTCCCTCCCTTTCTTCACTCCCTTTTAACCTCACTTACAGCTCTATCACTTTCCGCCGCTCCCGACACCGCAGGCCTGCTGCCTCGGGTCTTCTTCCACCATCTAACTTTGTAACTCACAATCTCATGAAAGTACTTTGTACTGTGCTCTCTGCACGCACTTCACCACATGTTCCCTTTGAGAGTAATCCATCCAGGCTTTTGAGAGGCAGCTCTCCAAGTACGTTTTCCCCATTAGCTTTTTAACAGATACAGTGTGGTTGCATTAGTGACCGCTCTACTATTAGTGGGGCTGTTGTAATTGTAGTGTTTTGACTCAGTTCATTATGAACCAAAGTCTAGTCAAAGATTCATGCAACCTCAAACAGTATCTAACAAGGGTTAATGCCAAACATACTTTTTTAGCAGCATGCAAAAGTTTTTTTATTCAATTTGGTGCTCCCACTGCTACTGGCAATTATTGAAAATGATGAATGTTGTGTACACTGGATGGACTAAACACCTATTTAACTCCTCACCATTTTCCCGCCGTGCTGCCTCCCACGCCTGCACTATCTGTTAGCTCATTTGTCTTTGGGACATGCTGATATACAGTTTGTCAACTTGATAGCTCAGGGCGCTTCTCTTATTATGATGCTGTCATAAATGGTAAGTGAAAGATGGCTGACGGTGCCTTCATGTGACAGTTACCTTCTTCAGTGTTTGTGTTTTTTTGGAAACATAATAGACTTGGGAAGGGAGTTATTAAATGTGGAGCGTGAATTCAGCAGAAAATGGAAGAAACCTGCTGATTTAGATTTTGGGGATTGTAGGTGTTTTGTTTTCCTAGGGACACAAAGGGGAGACTATTTTGGTAATTGTCTTTTATGAGTTCTACAACTTTCCTAGCTTTTATAGGGTTTTACTATCAGCGGAAATTCAGTCAGAAGACCGTTTTCATTCTGACTTAGTTCCTTTCCCGCTTCCAACTCAATCAGAAGTCTGAGGGTTTTCATCTCCAGTTTTCATGAGAAGCAGCTGTCATATGGGTCCTTCCAGTAAGCTAATCAGAAATCTGGCTCCAGATCGCATCCACCCATGTATTAAGCTAGGCTTGTTATTTCATCTTTTACAACCACCCATGTCTGAATCATCAGAGACAGTAACACACCAAGGTCATTTCTTAATAACTCTTTAAACCACTCTTTCAATTAGTCTCTCCTGAATAAAACACTATAACTAGCCTTTACTTAGTACTTATGTCATGTATAGGAGCAAAGAGACCCTCTTTCTTATCGCCTGGGGCCTCATCACTAAACATAGCTCACTGCCATTATGGTTCAGAAAAGAAAAATGAACAGATGCTATGTTTGAAGCCATTAGGACCCTGGAAGCAGCACACAAACACACACACAAACACACACACAAACACACACACAAACCCTGAGTTTCTGTCTTATTTGGGTTTTTGTGTCATTTGTGACTTTGGGCAATTATATAAACTTCCTCTGCAGACTTGCAGGGCTGAGGTGGCTCCTGCAGAATGGAGCTGAGCTGGCTGAGCATATGGTGAGAGGAAGCTGCCTAAGGATCCCCTTTTCTTCAAACCAAGGAGAAGCCATTTGCATTTTGACCCCCCATTGCGCTCAGGAGCCAATGTAGTGTGATTATATCACTTTACAATCTGAAATTGCATCAACTCAGAGCTCACTAATCAAACAGTGACAGGAATGCAGTTTTGGATCCAGGACTCAATTCGGCTGAATGCATAATTGCAGGGGAGGCACAGTGTTGCTCTTATTTAGCTCTGGGAAGGACATTATTGGGCTTTAGAGGCACCAGGAGGATGGCCCATCCATTATGATCAGTAAGTCAATTATCCAAAAGGTTTTAGCTTTATTTACATTTACAGAGAGAGAAACAGGCCCTTTCTCCTGAGGATCTTAGTTTTTTTAATACATATTTATCATACTTTAGTATAACATATCCCTGATTTCTGTTATTTTCTTGTTTAAATTTGCTGCCAATTTTGTTTGCTTTTCACACAAGCTCAACACATGATTAATTCGTTTTTGTTTTTCTATTATCACAACAAAATCTTACACATGGTGGCTCAAATATTACTGGAACATTTTTTCGCAAGTGGCCAGAAGGAGTTGCCAAAGGCACAACTCCTTTTGAAAATAATAGGGACAAGTGAATATATTCATAACAATAGGGATGGTGTGATTCAAAACTTGAAGTGTCAAGTTATTCATGAGCTCTTTTACTGTACTCGGCTTCAGTCGTTCTGTGAAGTCAAGTACTTGCACTGACAGATCACTCATGGGGAATTTGCATTTTAGGGACAACCGTTAATGATTTAATATACAATCATTGCGGGATGGAAGGATCAAAAAGACGAAATATGAGTGACAAAGCAGCGATTGAAAAGTAAAGTGGGTCTGAATACAGCATTATAAGGATTGTTAGGACTTGTTGAAAGGTTCCCTACAGTGATCGCAGCAGGAGAGTTGGAATATGAGTAAGTCACAGTCCTACTCCTCATTAAGGATCAGTGTCTTGGCCACAACAGCCTTTTTCACTTGACTGTGTGAGCTATTAAAAGTGGAACCAGTCAAGGGAAAGAAGACAGGAGGGGGAAAGTGCTTGAAACAGATCCAGGAACAGGGACACTGCTTTTTTCTCTGGCAAAGAAAAGTAACCTGTGTGGAGACGGCAGTCCTGCCAAATATCTGACATCTTCCCAGATAGAAAAGTGGAGATGGTCCACTGTGGGGTGTAGGAGCTGGGCATCCAACCAGCCACCTGTCCACCTCTGCAAGTCGATGCTGGTAAATTGGTGAGGCCAAAATTCTTGCCAGTTACTAATAGCCTGAGAAAGTAGATATTCTTGATAGATAATGGACAATGTGCCAGTTGGAAGTTTTTCTGTTGAAATAAGTTCAAAACCTACATATGATTTTTGAGTTTGAAGATGTATTTCCAAAATACATGCACACATCTGCACACGTTCCAACGTGTCAGGTGTTGCCACGAGACGTTGCCAAAGTAGTGCCTATAGCAGACTGGACTGGATGTTGTGTGAAGTATGAAATATGCCTCACAGCGAGTCCATCTGGTTACCACTGTGTCCTGGCTACAGCTCCACAGTGTCCGAGGAAATAACTTGACATGCATCTTCCACAGCCTCCTCCTGTCTTTTACCTCCAACTGGCAGCTCTCTCTGTGCATCTGTGGGCCTTGGCACCAGCACTGAGAGGTGTCAGTATTTGCTTTCAAGGCGTTTAGCTCACGCTATCGTGCCCTAGGTTAATGAAGGGAAAAACAAGCATCAAATGTCTCACCATATGGCTGTATAACTACAGTTAAGTGATGGGCATGGCTCATGCCTACTACCCTCTGCTTTCGCAGTTATAGCCAGTAGTTTTATTGTTCTTATAGTAAATGGGGCTTATCTGTTAATGAATCAGAGAAAGTATGAAATGAAAGCTGTTTTATTATGCTTCAGTGCCTCAATATTAATCACAGAAACCATGGCAAGCTGAATTATGAAAGAGTCCATAGTCCCATTTCTGACACATTCTTGTGATTGAATTCCCATGCCCACAGGTTGATTGTAACAAACAGGACAAGGCAGTTTTCTGCTGGTAACTTTGGCTCACTCGTGAGGGGTTAGGTTATCTTTGGATTCTAACAGATACCACTTCAAAATTCAACATACATAACCAAACAGATGCAGCTGTTATCCAACTCATTGTATGCATAGCTAACATCTTCCTGATTGTATCCCCTCCTCTCATTCTGCGGCATCCAAACAAACAAAAGGTGGTTTCATTCAATAAAGCGCTGTTTATAGTGCCAAGGCATGCACCAAATTAGATTTTGTAAATGGAGAGACACTGTTGGACTAAACCTTTTATTAAATCCCATTAGAATGTGCCACCAACTCTGATGGTGTTCCGGACAAACTCTGCCTGGATTAGACTCAGGAGGAGGCATATATCTCCACACTGCAATGTCATTAAACTAATGGACCATCTTCATTAACTGACTGACCAAAAACATGCCATGCTGGTAAACCAGGTTAACAGGTTTCAAATGTGTTTCTCTTGGCATCTAGATGTTTCTCGATTTGACTCTGATAACTGAAGTCTGATCTTGCACAGCTAAAGCTGCTCCTGCTGCTAATTGGGACTGCGTGTATACAATATATGTGTTGGTACATATAAACAGTTAGAACAGTTCAATGTTTACACAGCCACAACAACTAATACTAAGACCATTTTCAGTCCTGCAGTTTGTTCCATTTGTTCAAATTCAGAAACTAATTGGGATACATTTTTGCATTTACCCCTTGGTTTGTTTGTGTTCTAACGGCAACATTCAAGAGCGGTCCAAAAGTTGTATACAAGCTGCAGCAAGCTGTGTTGTTATTAGTCAGAAATGTTACTGGGATGATTTTCCACTTCTTTCTTTTTCTTTTTTTTTTCTTCCTCTTTATAGGGCACCAGCAGTGTGAATTACTAGTTGTTTTCTTAAAAGACAATGTGCCTCAACAGTTTGTCATTGGAGATGGGCTCTGATGGGCGCATTGTACCGCCAAATACGTGTTCTTGAGACGGCAGATGAAGTAAACTTGATTAGATTGTCTTTATAAGCCTTGTTGTTTCGGATGGAAGGGTAGATTATG
This sequence comes from Notothenia rossii, assembly GCF_949606895.1. Lineage (NCBI taxonomy): Eukaryota > Metazoa > Chordata > Actinopteri > Perciformes > Nototheniidae > Notothenia > Notothenia rossii. Next base: position 50,133,676 of record NC_136908.1, on the reverse strand, counting down.
CTCTGACTGCAAACTAACTGCTCGAGAGTTTGAGTAGAGGTGAGCCAAAAGAAACCTCTCTAGGTGATATTGACTCACTTTTTCTGCCCTGCTCCAAAGTGTTGTATTCGTATATGCCTTAACAAACCGAATCTGGGGACAAAATGCTCTAGGTTTTGAAACATCTGGTCCGAACTAGCTAGGTGTGAAAAAACCCTTGAGCTAAATTCCTCATGTTTATCATTAGGAAGCATTAGGAGCTTCATTTGCAGCTGTGATATTATTGAGTTACAGCTAACAGGTTTGCAATCGATTGCGTACTTACAGCACAAACAGAGCCACATAGGCATCCCATTGGATTTATCTTTGTTTATTAGCCACCATCCAATGCAGTATTCATTGGTGTTCAAGCCCTGTTCTGGTCCAGCAACTCTCTTGCTTACGGGGTGTTACTCTCTCTTCACGCAGCACTCGTTACCTTGGACTTTTGGGCATTTCTTACCACAGTCTATACCACAAGATTGTTTGTTAAAGTTAGGCCCACAGCACTTAGACATACAGAAAAGCAAACAAAAATAACTAGCTCAACATTTTGATAGTACTAGCTACTACCAAAAGTAACCCATTGACATGAAACACTGCAGGGAAAAGAAAAGGTTAAGTAAGAAGGATGTACAAGCCCTAATAAGGATTGTTGTCGACAATGTAACCAGAACTTATATAGGCTTATACAAAAGTAAAACTAAAATATTCTGTTTAAGAGAACTTGGCAGATGATGTAGAGCCAAATAGTGCTCTATAACTATTTAAAAATGAAGCCTAGAATAAAAATAAATATAAGAATGTAATCATATTTTCATATGACATATACATTAAACTTTGAAACAAGAACAAATCTTGTCGATTCTAACAGGTTCCAGATACAGCAGTGAAAACATCTGCAGTGGGAATGTTCTCTGTTAACAGGCTATGCATGTTTGATAAGCATCCTGGCACATCGCACAGGAAAGAAGAACTTCCCCGAACCGAGTATCCCCACAGCCTTTTACTGTATGCAAGGCTCATAGGATTTATCAGCAAAAGCACCTGGCTGATACATTTTTTTTTAGGTTTTCCGTGTAACTTCTCTTGGTCCAGCAGCCATCTAGTAAACCCACATGTTGTGACTCAGTTCCAGCTGCATGTGAATGCTGTACTTTTATTAATGAAGTGTTAAAGCAGATGTATGTCCATACACCTAAATTGTCACACGCTCGACTTTTGCTATATAGCGTTCATCGAATATAGGCATGGGCTGAGTGACACCTTTATCATACTTTGTGCCCTTTATTTTTTCCATAAATGAAAGCATTAATGTAACAAGATTGTATGCAGTCCAACTATAGAAAACAGTGAAGTGCTGCTATATCTGTATCTCTGGAGTCCCTGCTCCAATGACGCTCAGTCGCAGCATTTATCGCCACATTAGTGATTTCATACACATGCTAAGCTCTGCCTGTGGCTTAGCCTGTCCCTCCCTCAGAGAGGTGGAGCAGATGCTCCTGGGAGTGAACTCAACAATTAGATGCCTCTAAAAGGACATTTCAATCCCAGAGACTCCACTAGACATGTACATATTTTTTTTTTCATGTTGCATCATTAGAAGCCTTTTATTTGTTGGAATTGAAAAAAGCATCCGTGCATGACTGTGTGGATCCATACTGTCAGTAAATACCCAGCCGCTTGCTTTGATGCTGTCTTGCTGTACAGTATTGCAGGAGATAATTTGCTCTGCTTGGAAATGGTTAGTGGAACAGGAAGGTGCATCTTTCTCCTACTGTGTTTACACCTAACAGCTCTGGCCAAGCTGTCAGCCTGATCAATAGCTACGCTCAAGTGTCCTCAAAGGAGAAGACAGAAAGGGACGGAGGAAGACATCATCACATAATATACACTATTTATTTATATCCCCCGTGTGTGCCCTTATTCACACTGTAAACACTTTGTTGTTGATGGCACCAGCGATAAAACGAGACGTCAACTCGTGCCGTTACCCATCACCCGGGTCCTTAGTCTCTGTGGTGCGGACTGCATTGAGCAGCAGATGAAGGCCACTTGAGAGTGGAACCTCCTCACTGTGGTCTGATAAATCAAACGGGGTGTCATGTGAGTTGCAAAGGTGGCGTCAGCGTTGGGCGAGAGAACAGAATGTAAAATGCAAATTAAGCACATGCACTTCAAAAGAGGAAGGCGATTGAATCAAAGCAAGTCAGTTGGCATGTAATGACGGGAAGTCTTTTTGATGTTACTGATGATTTCTGTACAGTCCTAAGCAAAGAAAGGACTATGATAGCAGTGGAAAACAGATTTTTTCATAACAAAGAATGACCAATTACAAGTTGATAGTAATATATTAGTGATCCTCGGTTTATTTGTTTATGTGTTCTGTGCAGAATGCAGGATTTGTTTTTTCTCAGCATTACCCTTGTTAGCCGTGGGCCGTGCTGATTGCTCAGGCCAAAGGGTATTCTCATAACTTATTCCTTGCCACTCTGTATTTTCACCGACCTTGATTCCATGGAAGCTCTCTATAACATCATGGCTTACGCCTGGTAATGCAGTGGGGTTTGACCTTGCTTTGCAGCTTCTGACTGGTAATGGTTATTGTTTTGAAGTCATGACCCTCGATTTAGCTCATTCGTTTTCATCCAGGCATGGGAGTAAAGCTGACACACAGCCACGCCTGCAAGTGATTTTCTTTTCTGACCTTTGACCTCACTGTATTCAACTTAATTTATAGCTAGAGCACAGTTTATTTCCATTTTCTCACCTTCCCACATACATACGCAAGTGTTTTTAAAATGCAATTCAGTATATTGAGCCATGCTAGCGGCTTGGAAATATGGACAGCAGTGTCGTTTACACTGAAAATAATGATGGATTGCCAAAAGATTTGGTAAAGACACCAATGGTGTCCAGACACAAGTGTTCACACTGAATAGGCTAATTCAGCATGTGTAGAAAGCAGTGATTTGATTCCTCAGTTAATGTAGTATGGATGAATATTGCAGAGTTTCCAATTTAGTCTATCTAAAGATGATGAGAGAATTATTGAGGCCACCACTCAGCCACACTGTGATCCATAATAGAGTTTTTTGACAAGTCTTTTATAGACTTTATGTATACATTATACAGTGTCAGCACTAGTACTACAGCGGTAGTTATACCTATATATTATACATATTCACTACACTGACTATTTTTAACACCAATTACCACCACTCCTACTTCCTGGGAGAGAGACAGAGAAGCTTGAGATAGAAAGAGATTACATTTCAGCCACAGAGCAGTGGGTTTTTTTTTTTACCCTTGTGTACCGGCTGCAAAGCTGCTACCTCTCCACCCCCACCCCATCAGCCTGGCCAGCCCGTTCCCATCATCTCAGCTGTATTAGGAGTAGGAGGTGGCTTTTCTCCTTCCTCTCTCCTCTCCCTCCTCGATGGTTCAATTAGAGAAGTCTGACAGGCACTCCTGCGCTTCACATCCTAACACATACACATTCATGGATATCCACCAACCAGATAACACAGCAATTTATGTCCCGATATAGAGGCTCTCCGGTCACAGGATCCCGGCCCACCATGTTAAGAGCTTCACACCCCTCAAGTCCTGAATTAGCAACAAGCGGTCTCCCACCTTTTATGGAGAAGAAGGTGGATCTCATGGAATCAGTCTCCGTGAAGGAAACTGATTATCCGTCCTTCTTTTTAAAATTCCCTCGTCTTTCTTCATCCTTCCTTCGATCACAAGACGCAACCAGCCCCTGTGAAACAATCAGGTGAGCCTGATAAGGATTATGAGATGATAGCGACTCTCGGGGAGCTTTTATCATTCAAATTAGTGCATTAATGGCTTCAAGGTCAGGTCCTGATGCTTTTAAAAGACGACTCACGCTTTTAACATCCTCACATGCTCTTTGTCAGCGTAAGAGGAGCTTAAGCTTTAAGTGGTCACCACACCTGCTGAAAGATTGTCTCTTGGTTGTCTTACTCAAAACAATCCAGTAGTAATGATAGCTATTGATCAGAAAACTAAATCCTTTCCACTGCCTCTAATTTTGTATCCATTAGAAATACCTTTGTTGGCCTCTAATTAAGAACTTAGACATTCAAAATCTAATGCTCGGGTTATTTCTTTTTATAAAAATGGTCTTTTATACTTCAATTTTCCCAAGCTGCCCTGACCTTGATAGTTAATTATTTAGTAGAAACATTGTAAGGACGGATCTCCATTCATGTTCATAAGTCATTCACAAAGAGAAACCTGAATTTGAGGCATGCAGCATATCATTCTTTTTCTAACTGTCTGAAAGTAAAAACAAAGTCACATCTACTCTTCTTCAGAAACTGCTAAAAATAGTTGGCAATATTAATGACTTTATGAATGATGCAATACCATTTTCTGGCATTGGTAAACATCTGGTAAACGTAAGTGCTTGTGGCTAGATGAACCTATTATGGGCCCCCCGGGTGAAAGTTGTTCTCTTGGGACCCTTTAACCTCCCCAAACGTGCATCCTGCTTTGTTTGTTTACTGTTGCAACGTATTTTATTAAATGCAGTCCACAATTCAGACTGCACATAGCACCTTAAGTGTTTATCCAAAAATCAACTTATAACTACTTATAAGGTTATAATGGTGCACATATGGACACTTTTTTCAATTCAGTTGGTAATCCTCCCTTAACAGCCATTCTAATTTTAAACATTTTTGTTCACCACCTCCTTTCTGCCATACATAGATGATAAATATTTTGGGCTACATATTTCCCACAGTAAGGACTCAAGTGCTTATTTCTCAGAAAAGAAAGTCTGACTTCTGTCCTCTACCTGTCGTAACCATTAGTCTTCTGTCTCCTCATTACTAATCGTAAAGCATATATGTGTCAACAGTTAGCTAATATATAGGCCAGTATATGCCTTGTTGGTGTCACATGAGCAGTGCTTTATTCATACAGCTATGTTTTATACATACAATCCGGTATGTGCTGTATATGTTCATGTACACACAATTTTGCTGTTCTGAATTTCAATTTGGCTCGTACCTGCCTACCTGCCCCATGTTGGGGGATGAGATGCCAGGCGCTGTGACAGGAGCAGGTGGATATTGTGCTTGTGGAGCAAATGTGGCAACCGAAGCCTGTGGGAGAGAAAGACAGAGAGGGAGGCAGGGGAATATTAACGGGGGAATAAAGTGATGGTGACAGCAGAAAATGGAGGCGCGCTCTAACACGGTGCTTATGGATTTATTTGCTGTGTGTACAGAGGCGAGAGAGATGTGTCAATATGACACTTTTGATTGTTGGGTCTCACTCACTTGAGACCAACTTTATGTAATCATATAATGATGTCTACTTTATGCATCAGTAATTATACCTGGAGTCCTGGTACCCTGGCATGATTTTTCAGGATAATTGTTTTTCAGATTTTAATCATGTCAAAAGGAGTCTTCGCTCTTTTTTTCAAGCAGCTTAGATATCAACTTGTTTGCATCTCAAAAGAAAATTCCCCACTTTTTCTTTAACCACGAGTCCCATTTTCTCAGTTTTCTCTTTTTGCTTATCAGCTTCATCGTGAAGGTCTTTGATCCATTGTTGTAAACAAAACCAAACTTTAAATTGGCTCCAAGTTGTTTGGAACTGAAAACCAACCTGATCCTTGCTTTGCAAAATTGCAAGCGAGGCCATTAGTGGAAATTCACTATTCATTCAATGGTTTAAGATTTGGAATTGTGGCACCTTCCTTAAACATGTGTAAGGGATGTTAAGATAAGCAACAATCATAAAAATACAAAAATTACGTTTGTTTTCTTAGTTCAAGCCTTGAGCATTCAGTTCATCAGAAAACTAAGTTTGGACAAAGTTTGAAGGATATAGCTTTCAATCCTTTTTTGTTTTCAGTAAAAATACAAATAATCTTAGAGATAGTGCAGTCTATTGTTTTGTTTAAAATCACATACACTATGCATTACATATATAAAATATGTAGTTTAATATACGTTTTTTGTAAAAGGATACACTGAGATATAATAACCAAGTAACGTTTGAAGCGCTATTGTAGTTTAAGGGCCGCTGTCTGTCTGTCATGAATGTTGTCATCACAACCGCATTGCATTTTGGGAAATTTGGCTTGTGGCCAATTGAATACTGTAATATGTAAATGGTAATATTATGCAAATTAAATACTGCAGGTTTTGTGATAAGGATTGGACATACTTAAAAATCTTCCATACAATTTACCATATTTAAAAATGTTTTTTTCAAAAGGTAATTATGGAATTGTGGTAAAGTGTTATGTTATTATTTTCAGTGTTCTTGTGGGTTATTAGTGTATATTTCTCATTTTTGGTTCGTAGAGTATCACAACTTAGACACATACATCATTTTTAGATACCTTGTCCCTTTGAATTAATCTTACCAGAGAACTTGTAGCCAAAAAAAAAAAAAAGACCAACAACCCAAAACTGACATTTTCTAAATCCAGCAAGTTTGTGAATGGTTATCTATTGATATGTTTTAGTTTTGCCCCATCTCATGTGCTCCTCTCATGATTTGAAAACACACTGAACACGATGAGTTCACCCGTCACCTCTAGCTCTCCTTCACAGTGTGTACACTGTGTCTGCATAGGGATCATCTGATAATAGAATTAGATGCTGAGCTCTTTTCCCATCTATTATCTGGTTGCTCACCATGTAAAGACTCCTGCTTCTTTGCAGTCATTCTTTCTTCCTAACATCCTTGAGGGGAGCATGAGTTGAAACGCGCTATCGATTTCTGCCATTTCTCACATTGTTGCCTTCAGTGGTTGGCTGGTTTTGGTTGTGTTACTTTCATTTCTTGTAATGTGTCAGATAAAACAGGGTCTATAAAAGATGGAGGTGTAGAAAGTAACTCTACCAACTGTTAAGAAAAAAGAGTGGTTTGTGAACAAAGATGAAAAGCGTGAATAAGTGAAAACATAAAACTCAGAGACATCAAAGACTGTGCTTTTTCTAAACCCAAAGGGATTTTTACTCTTCTTTTTTTCCCTCCGCTCTTTGCTCGCTTACATTTTCCACATTTCATCCCAATTCTCTTGAACAATGAGAAGCTATGCAGTGATTTTGATGTCAGTGTGAGGGTTTTATTTCATTCATGAATGCAAATGCACACAGGTGAAATCCCAAAGGAACAGTCATTTTCAACTAAAGGTAGCCAGGCAGTTGCAAAAGCACAAACACTGGAGTAGTTGGAGTACTAGCAAGTGTTGTAAACTTAAGGACACACTTGATAGATTTAATAAGACCTTTTTCAGATTTACTTTTGTTTTTTTTAGACTAAAAAGTAGAAGCAACAAACAGGTGATTTGTTATAGACGTTTTTTCTAAATGCAACTGAGAATCTGCTACGTGACTTCTGTGTTACCTGCATAATGTTGTATGGCCTGAAGGCTCTACTTCAAACAAACAAACCAAACAAAGTATTTCCAGTAACTGAGATAGCTTGTAGCTCATTTGTGAGACCTGATGCTCTGGATAATGAGATAAGAATACAAACTTAGGGATGTGGGGATATGATAAAGAAAAAAGGTTGAAAACCTCCCTTTAAGTCAGAGCACACACAAAGGGCAAGAGATAATAGGAGTGAACATTTCATTGATCTTCATTCATCTTTTTCACCACCCTGTGTTCAGATACAAAAACCTCCTCCTCGTTTTGCTGGTCCTCTCTTGAACGCCTTCAAAGACCCCCTTCAGGGATCCCCTAGGGATCCCCATTAGGGACCCTACATATCAATAAACTACAGAAACTGAGAAGGAAATCGGTAACAGCGGGAGGCTCTGTTTCGAGGCAATGGCCCTTCCCCTCTTTATGCCACCACTGATTCGTCCCTCCAGGTGCACAAATGAAGAACAGACTCACGACATTGCTCACCGGCTTTGTTTTAAGTGCAGAACTTGAAAGGCTTCAGACTCTCCCCCCTGTTAATGAGGCAATTGAAAGATCTAAGGCACAGGGGTAATTTGGGTTAAAACAGCAACGCGTGTCAAGCATTTATCCGAATGGCATTTGCCATCCACAACAAAGGTAGGGGCAGCTGTGATCTGAATGCTAGCTCTTTCAATACCCCCCCCCCCCTTATACATTGAAAGGGGTTTATTAGCGGAAGATGAGTGGACTTGCTCGGGTACATACTGTTCCCTCTTCTCAATATGCCCAAGTATTGAATTGGATCTGAATGAAGACAACAGCTATATTAGTTCATCGTTCTCTCTCAGCCATGGAGATTTGTTTCCTCATTTCCTTTACCAAAGTTTGCTTTGCATCAGTAAAAAAACGGCAACATTAAAACAAAAAGAGACACAAATGATTGATTTTAATGGATTCTGCTGGAGGGGAAATAAACCAAGTTCATTAAATAACAATGAGAGAGCATCACGATGTATCGTCAAAATATCCCTTTATGAGTTTTACGATTATTGTGTTATGTCACGTTTTGTATGTCTTGTTTTGGGTGTTTTGCTGTTCTCCCTGTCATGTTTTCCTCTTGGTATATTGTCTGGTCCTTCTTCCTGTGTTTTTCCTCCCTGTCGTTAGTTTCCCTGGTGTGTCTAATTGTCTGATTGTGTTCACCTGTCGCCCTTGTATTTCTCCTCCCCTGCCCGGCTGTTTCTCGTCTTGTGATTACCCCTCCCTGTATTTAGTCTTGTCTCTTCCTGTGTTCAGTGTTGGTTCGTCTTTTGTTTGTGACTGAGTTCACTGGTGTGTTCTGTTTTGTCAAAGTTATTATTTTATCCTTGAAATAAAGGCAATATCAGTGTAATCTGCATTTGGGTCTTGCTTGCTTCACCCACCGTAACAGTACGAACCAACCAACTATGGGCCCTGCAGATCCTTTTGAGCAGGAATTGTTGGATTTTACCTTTTCTTTGGCTACCTGCTCTGATCAATGGATGGGAGCGTCCGGGGTTCAGCAGCGAGAGGCTGCTCTGGCAGAGGCGCGCCAGATAACTATGGAGAAACCAGGCTTGGTGAGATTCTTACCTGGCTCTGGTTTTTGGAGTTCCTCTTGGTGTGTTATCCCCTGCCTGCTAGCCTCAGGCATGCTAGCTCTCTGCCTCCCAATTCCCTTTATGACACCACACGCATCGGTGTGGTCCGTTTGGAGTCAACCCTTGCTTCTGCCCCAGCTCCTGCTCCTGTCCAGGAGCCGTTCTCTGGAACTCGTCTGGCTTTTTCTGGCCCAGTTCTGGCCCAGTTCTGGCCCCAGCAGCCATGGTTCCATACCCAGTTCTGGCCCCAGCAGCCATGGTCCCGGCCCCAGTTCTGGCCCCAGCAGCCATGGTTCCAGACCCAGTTCTGGCCCCGGAGCCATGGTCCCGGCCCCAGTTCCGGCCCTAGCGGCCATGGTTCCAGACCCAGCTCTGGCCCCAGCTGCCATAGTCCCATCTCTAGTCCCATATCTGGTCCCTTCTCTAGTCTCTTCTCGAGTCCTAACTCAAGTCCCTTCTCTAGTTCCTTCTCTGGTCCCCTCTCTAGTCTCTTCTCGAGTCCCCTCTCTAGTCCCTCCTCTAGTCCCTTCTCTAGTCCCTTCCCTAGTCCGTCCTCAGGTTCCTTCTCTAGTCCCTTCTCTAGTCCCTTCTCTAGTCCCTACTCCAGTCCCACCTCTAGTCACTTCTCTAGTCACTTCTCAAGTACCAACTCTAGTCCCATCTCAAGTCCCTTCTCTAGACCCAACTCAAGTCCTTTCTCAAGTCCTTTCTCAAGTCCCTCCTCTAGTCACTTCCCTAGTCCCTTCTCTAGTCCCATCTCTAGTCCCTTCTCCAGTTCCTCTTTTAGTCACTTCTCTAGTCCCATCTCAAGTTCCCTCTCAAGTCCCCTCTCCGGTTTCCTCTATAGTCCCCTCTCAAGTCTCCTCTCCAGTTTCGTCTCAAGTCCCCTCTCAAGTCCCCTCTCGAGTTCCCTCTCGAGTCACCTCTCGAGTTCCCTCTCAAGTCACCTCTCGAGTTCCCTCTCAAGCCCTCTCTCGAGTCCCCTCTCGAGTTCCCTCTCCAGTCCCTACTCAAGTTCCTACTCAAGTCCCAACTCAGGTCCCTACTGAAGTGCCGTTGGAGGTTCCGCTGGGGTTCCTTCCAACTCCATGTCCTGTCCCGTTGGGGGTCCCGCCGACTACTCTTCTGCCGGGGGTCCTGCCAACCCTATGTCCCGTGCCGTTGGAGGTCCTGCCAATCCTGTGTCCTGTCCCGTTAGGGGTCCCGCCGACTACTCTCCTGCCGGGGGTCCTGCCAACCCTATGTCCTGTCCCGTTGGGGGTCCCGCCGACTACTCTCCTGCCGGGGGTCCTGCCAACCCTATGTCGTGTCCCGTTGGGGGTCCCGCCGACTACTCTCCTGCCGGGGGTCCTGCCAACTCCATGTCCTGTCCCGTTGGGGTTCCCGCCGACTACTCTCCTGCCGGGGGTCCCGCCAACCCTATGTCCTGTCCCGTTGGGGGTCCCGCCGACTACTCTTCTGTCGGGGGTCCTGCCAATCCTATGTCCTCTTCCGTTGGAGGTTCCGCTGGGGGTCCTGCCAGCTCCATGTCCAGTCCCATTGGAGGTCCCACCGACTACTCTCCTGCAGGGGGTCCTGCCAATCCTATGTCCTGTCCCGTTGGGGGTCCCGCCGACTACTCTCCTGCCGGGGGTCCTGCCAATCCCATGTCCTGTCTCGCTGGGGGTCCCGCCGACTACTCTTCTGCCGGGGGTCCTGCCAACCCTATGTCCTGTGCCGTTGGAGGTCCCCCCAAATTTATTCAGGTTCTTACTGTAATTTGTGCCCTATTTGTATACGTTTGAGGACATCCCCTGAAGATCAGATGGTACTTCAGGCTATCAGAGGCCAAGGTTCATTGTTTTATTCGGGAGTAATGAGGATATATTTTTTGGTGAGGGAGATACTGGTGCCCTTGGGAAGTGATCTGCCACAGTTCTGCTTCTGCCTTTACCCTTCTGCTCTCTGCATAAACAGCACAACTCATATTGTCAGAGAACATTCTGTCTAATTGTACATTTGCTCCAAGAATTGTGGGCAGTGCAATTATACACCCTGATAAATGTAACAACAGCTCAAGGATTTAGTTTTTTTCTCGTTCAATTTTATTGTTCAGTTGCAATTTCGTCAAAGGAATCCTGTTCACTATCATCCTGCACTCTAGACCCCCTCCAGCTTCTCAGTCATTAACCACTTGTCGTCTGCAAGGCTATTGTGTAACAGCTGCCTTGCAATGTGTTGAAGGTGCTTCACCTCTATAATATTGGTTTACATCCTCTATCAAAAAACATTTCCCACTTGGATGATATCCAGCACACATATCCAGGTTTTCTGCCGAAGCTGCCGAGGGCAAAAGGAAGACATGGTTCGAAATGTCTATGCAGAGCTAAACCAGTAAACTGCTTAAGCTGACTCTGTAACTCAAACCACCCTGAAATCCCAGAGGAGTCCCCATCCCGGCATGGAATTGAGCATGTCCAAATTATGCTTCATTACGCCGATCTTTAGGCGAGACCATGGGGCTAGAGGTTAATGTGTTAATGTGCTGATCCTGACTTTTTTCAGAGTCAGTCAGCAGACCTGTTCAGAGAGTAGCTTCTGTACACGCTAATACTCGTGCAGTCTGGCAAGACATCTAGTCCTTCATCTTATGTAGTCATAGGAGGTGGTAGGCTGCACAGACAAATTGTCTGATCACAGGGGGCTGAGACCCTAACGCTCCAGCTTAGTGTCAACACGAATAGGATGTCCTTCCTCTAATTAGGCGGACTCCTCACATGTCCTCCAGCACACTCAGAAGGCGAACTCCTCCTGTGCGCCCCCGTCAGAGAGTCTAATCTACAAAACACAGTCATGTGAGGGGTTTGGGTTGAGGATGACTCCTAGAGGAAGCCTCAAAAAAAGCCTTTGTACATCATGAAAGTCTGGCCTATTTTCCAGCGCTTCCTAAAAAGACACCTTATTATACCTGGATCCCTTTCTTTCTTTTCTACCCAGTTGTGTTCACGTCGTTTGCCTGTGATGTGCAAAGTCACTCCTCTTTAGGCAACCTCTCTACAGAATGTCGGTTGACAGTAATGATTACGTCGACTGAGAGATGACTATAATTAATTCTACATGTAAACCAGGCCTAATTTTTTTCTGAGCTTTCCACTGAATATTACAGGTTAATAAAGTCAATTAATTAATTAGTTAATTCAAAGCCAAGCGGGGTTGCAGGCACTGTCATACTTTTGGCGAAGAAAAGGCAGAGGCAAGAGTGTGAAAAGTATAAAGCACATTTGTCATCTCTGAAATCTTGATTGGATAAGGAACGAAAGATATTAGTCATCATTAGAGAAGAGAGGAGGAAGAAGGAGGAAGGAAGGAAATGGGGTTTCCCGTCTCATAATGCAGTCAAACAGACTTGCACAAAAACTGCATTTCTCTTCTTGACAGTTGCTCAAGTATTTTCAAAAGAAAATCTGGTATGAAAGTCATTTTTTTTCTTAAGAAGACAAGCCAAATCATACTTTTGTCTAAAGCCTCTTTATTTGTGCTTCTATAAAGCATTGTATTTGCCATTTCAATTAGAATAAGATTAATTAGCAGCACTAAAAGGATTAATCCATTGGGTGATGGACACAAAAAATGAGTCCCTTCTTTACTCAATAACTTTATTTTCTTGCCAATCTTTGTTTGACCTGTTCAGAATGACGTCGAAGCAAGAAGTCCATGTTCACATTATATGCTGAACGAAGAAGTGTATGCATGCAACATGATTTAGTGAACCATCAATAAGAATGTACTTTGCAGTCAGAGATTTCTTGTGTCCAGTATTTGAAATGGATAACGTATTTGCATTTTTCATATAATTTCTTATTCCGTAACTTTTTTTATTACAAACCTTATGAGGCAAGATCATTTGAAATGTCTTAAAACATGTTTGGAGGGAATATTTAATAAACAACATTACTGCATTTTGGTAATTGTTAAAGGTCCCATGTCATGCTTTTCTGGTTATTACCCGTCCCCTTGTGTATTATGAAGGTGTTTATGCAAGTAAACGGTCTGCAGAGTCACAAACCCTCAAAGTACACCCTGTAGCGAGTAAAACTCTAACACAGAAAATACCTGTCTATGCTGCCCCAGAACGCCTCGTTGGAGATTTCTCTTTTTCCATTGTTTACTTATTGGGTATAGTGACGTATTTGGGAATAGTGATGCCACGGAGCCATTACGTTTGGACCAATCCGCGGACTTCCTCACAGACATATTCGGCGAGGCGTTGCGAGGCTCTCTGCTGCGAGGAGCGGGACAGTTTGAGCTGGCTCACTGGTGTGGGGTCGGCGAGACTCCGCGGAACTCACAGGGAGGGGGGTGGGCAGGAGCTCCAACAAGCCTTTTAGGACAGAGAGTGAATACACATACTATACAGAGATGTTGTATGAGAAACCAATGTGAGTTTGAAAGATTGCACAGTATAAATATATTCTAGTAGACCTCAACAATGGAATTATGATCAGTAGAAATGGCCATGACATGGGACCTTACAATGAACAAGCAACAAAAAAATCTAAAAATGTAAGGTATTGTCGTTGGAACTGTTGATCCTTGTCCTCTGTCCTCTGTCCTCTGGGAGATTGTTATTGAAATGTTTTCAAGATATTTAAAATGATGTACACCAATATAAAGTTATCCACATATTTCATTACTTGCATCTACAGAGATCTATTCATTATTAAGCAGAATTGCAGACAGTAGTACATGATGACATCGCCCTCCCGCACTCTACCCTGAAGGTTGTAGGCTGACAGTGAATACAGATGACGTAATCTTTAAACTTTGACACGCTGGTTGCTTGATCCTGTTCTGATGCCAAACTGCAGCACTATTGCCCATCTTCCTGCCATGTTCAAATTCTCATTCTCACCCTCTTGTCACTCCCTTGGATCTCACGTGTCTCTCCAATGGTACAGCGACCCATCTCTAGATGCTTGATTATGATAACAGAAACCAATCCAAAAGCTGTGTGTGTCCATCCGGTCAGGAATCCTCCATCACTGTTTTTTGTTTTGAGATTAAACCACGCCCACATCCGCATTAACTTTACTCTGTGCGACTTCGTCATGGATGTATAAAGAGAACGTGCCATTCAGCCACGGTAGTAACTCCCATTGCAGCAAGTGTAATCCATGCTGAAAAACATTACAGCGGTCTTGGAAAAACTGAATATTTGTAATCCTCTGACAAACAAAGTGCATGCACTCCAGTACTGAACTTATGTACAAAATGTGACGGACAAAAAACTAGCTATTAGGCTACCTATTGGTTTCTAGTTTATTATTTTTAAATCTTTGGCGAATTAATATTAAAAAAATGATTAACATTTACACAGCTATGTACCTATGCTATGCCCATAGCTATGTAGCTATGCATACCTGTGATCTCCTTTCATATTAAAAAAGCACTATTTCTATCAATTTACAAATATGCTCTATGAGGTTAGTGTAGCAGTCACATTCACATTTGATTGGGACGAAAACGCCATGGGTGACGCTCTGATGCTGCGTCAATGGTTTCGTCATGAGGAAGTGAGCTTGGTCAAATCCCAACTGGCTTGTAAAAACAACAGACAGCCCTCTTTCCTCTTTTACACGTCTTATTTAGTGACCTCCCTTTCACCTGGCATTAAAATGCATCATTGAAATCAGGTTGAGCAAAGAAAAAGAGAGCAAAGTCTCGGTGTAGAAGCACCCGAGAGGCTCCTAAGATCTGATTATCTAAAGCTCTCTGGAGGAACATATTTGGTCATATTAACAACAGTGTAAATGTTCTCCGCCATCGGAGGCAGATTCCAGTCTGGGGAGATGGAGAAAGTGGAGCACAAAATCTGATACTTATTAAAATATACTGTATATGGCTGGAGCTTTAGTGGTGATCCCACTGCAGGAATAATTTATAGGGGGTTAAACCATATTAATTAATTGCTTTAGGATGATGCCCCCTGTGGGAGTAAGCTGATGGTGGTTTAAGCAGCACTGTCACAATTAAAATTAAAATCTGACATGCACAATTGTTAGTATATAAAGTGATTTTCTCTGGTGACAGGGTGACAAGGATAATCTCCCTGATTAAACCTTAACTAAGAGCTACATCTTTGTTTTATTTGTAATCAGGAAGAAGAGCAAATAAAGCTGTCAGGCAACAACATACTGTCAGAAATAATTGTCAGTGAGACAAGGCACTTAACGTCAAATATGATGTACATTTAAAAATAAAACATATATGTGATGTTAATTAGACACAGCATAAACAGTCTTGGGTTTACAGCACAGAAAAACTTTGGAAAACTTTTCAGAAACAGCTTCATCTTTCATTCGTAAACAACCATTCCTGGATCCAAGTTTGCAGTTGCGTTTTAGGAATTTTAAGTCACATTCTGTTTGCTCAGTGTCTTTGACTGTTGCTCAGCAGGAAAGACATACCTCTAGTTCAAACCTCACAGGGCCTCTCTCTGTAGATGTATGTGATCTTCCCATGCTCCTGTGGATTTCCTGAGGGTGCTCCAGTTTCCTGCACATCAAAAGATATGCGTCTGTCTTTACGCTCCACTAACGTGCTTACATCAGGAGGTAATCTTTGAACTTCTTTTTTTTTTTTTATGTAATTGCCGTATTAGAAAGAATAAAGCTGTGTGAACAGTGTTGACAGTTTCCCCCCCGGAGAAGGTCAGTGGCTGCACCGTCCACCATCAGGGGGTCTTTGTGTTCTCCAATAGCTCCCATGTACTCTGCACTAATCACTTAATTAACGGCACTTTCTTTAATACAATTAAAGGCAGCGTAATAGTGTACAAAGTGTGGAACAGCGTGACCCCCGAGGCGATCCGCAGTCCCTCGACAATTATCCAGCCTTCTGAAAAAACTGTTTGAGGGGGCAAAGGATTATTATGTGAGCTTTTTATGGAGCAGTTCACTCTGTAGGCAATAAAGCTGCATGGAAATAATGTTCATGTGAATTGAGTTCCTGTAGATTATCGTGATTGAATCAATTGAGTGCTTTCACGGCCTCATGAATAATTCACTTTTGACTGACTTGGGTTGAATACATTATGTGCCAAACTTGACTTGGGCATCCATTTTTATTTGCACACCTTGCCCCCTGACTGACAGGTGGAGAAGTCTCGGTGAGGCGCCATTATTTTGTGTAACTACCGTACTGTGAAACTTACTGTTGCAGTTTTTATGTGAAACAATCTGGACTGTAACCTAGAATCTCGAGCTATTCATAAGATATTTATAGCGAGAGCTCAGCTGCTTTCAGTGTAACATAAATTCTTGGATCATTTGAACTGAACCTCTTTTGGGGGCTGCCTTTCCAGTTGCCTTTATATTTCATATTTCATACAAGCCGACTAATCTTAACCGCTTGGGAACTGGGTGTAAAATACAAAGTTAAAGACCAACCTCTTTTGCAAATTGTTTACATGCAACCCATAATCGCATGGACATCTGGAGCAGTGCTTTGATAATTAAGGTGCAGACAGATGACATGATTCTTGATTGAACTGTCTGATGAGCACAGGGTCAAGAAGAGGAGGGAATATTTTTGTGCCGCCCCCCGTGTCTATCCGACCCTTTTATTTGGCTCTCATCATTAAAATGCATACGCAGCAAAGTTCCCCTCTCTTAATGTACCACTTCTGGAGTTAATGAATGGCCTAATTAGGTGAACTCATTAGCGATGAACTGTAATCCTCTTATTTCATCTACTCATTAGCCGACAATATTCATAATTAGTGGCATTGGGATGATTATTTCATGGCAGGTTGACCAGCATCAGGACTCACCCAGTGCTCGCTTGGAGGTCTGACACATGCATAAATGAGACTGATGGGAAGCCTTTAGTGAAATGATAATGCGGCTGGAAAAAAAGTTTTGGTCCCACCACCAAGGTTACTAAAGGTCGGGTTACTGACTGTGAAAAAGATCACGTCATCAATAAAATTGCTCAACAAAAAGGCGAGCCCTGGGTGTCTTAATGTACAATGAACAACAATGATTTCTCCAGGGAACTGAAATCACAGTCATTAGCAAGCAAGCAATTGTTCAGATGTCAGCGCGGCCCACCTCTGCTCCGCTCTGCAAGACTTTACCCAAATGGTTTCCAATTCTTCACGAAAAACACAATGTTCATACTCATAGTCTTTTAATTTGTGCCATTTTTCATTCTGCTTTTTATCTTGTATTACAAGCACTTTTTTAGGTACGTGCAGTGAAAGCAACGCAACTGCAAGAAAGAAGATGAGTTTGTTTATTCAAATCACCATTAATCATGCAAGGCTAAATTATATTGCTTTAATTGTAATTCATAAAAAATCGGAGCCAATGCTGAAAAACAACTTTCAGATGTTTGTTGTGCTGGTTTCAGTAATTGGACTCTTCTTCAGTTCTAATCCTGTGTCCACACAGGAATGGTGTCAATGAAAAACTATGCAGATTGTTAATTACCGCAGCGGACATGGCTGACAGCTGATCGCATGGCACACGTTTTGATTTATGACAGCAGCTTGGAGAAGACACAAAACTGTTTTCCTTCTGTTTTCCATCATCTTGAAAGTAATAGGAGGTGAGTGGATGGTTCATCGCTTGATTAATTTCTCCTGCATTCGTTACATGGAAGGGTATAAAGCTGAAATAGGATATGCTCCAACAAGTTGGTTTGCTAATGAAGAAGCTGATTAAAGGTAGGGTAGGTAAGAATGGAGAAACCAGCTCGAGTGCGCTAGAATTTGAAACTACGCAGCCGAAGAAAATCTGCCGCTTCCTTCAGACTTCCTTACAGAGCCCCTCCTCCAACACACACGAACGTGCAGATGACCAATGAGGGCACGAGATAAGTTTGTGCACAGATGGAAGGCAGGTAGGCCATCCAGTTATTTTAGCCGGGCTGGGGCAGATAATTGGTCGTGCTTTTTACTGCGCTACGGCTTCCACAGATGACATTTTTTAATGTATTTATTGTCAAAGCACTTAATGTATTAGTTGCTATCGGGATGTTAAGAGCATTCCATGGAATATAACAAAAAGTGTTTCTGAAGTGAATTACCTACCCTAGCTTTAACAAAGTCCCAATGTATAGTTGAAAAAAAGATAGAAAATGTTGCAACGTAGATCGGCATCCTTATACTGTAAGTTGGGAGATAGGGAGGAAAAACTGCAGTATAGCCATTATAAGAAAGCGCTTATGCTATACTGTAGACTAGCCTGTAAGTAACTAAACCCAATAGTTATTGCATTTAAGCATGGCGCCAACACCCCAAATTGCGCTTATTTATACATTTGCCCAGTACTGTATGTCCCAAATATTTGTATATCTTAAAATAATTAGTAAGACGTTTAATGGAAAGTATAATAACTTGGAGGGTTTATTTCTGTGTTTATTCATGTATATGGCTGCATGGGGGAAATCGCTATACAGTAAGTACAAGTTTTGACAGTATAAAGTACACTTATGAAGGGAGATGCACATCTTTGTGTACAAAGTTGATCAGAGTAGTGACAGAGGACCAAACAGTCAAAGTTGCACTCACTGAAACAAAAACTATGGGCTTAAAGATCACACAATGTGCAATAAATCTGTTGATAAACTGCAAGCAAGGTGAAAACTGAAAGCCACTTTTATAAATGTACTCGTACAAATCCTCTGCAGCATACCAATGGCCATTGGTCAAAGTAATTCGCTTATTTGGGCACATTTTCTTTGCTAGATCATATCAAAAGTGACAAAACTTCATAGGATATTAAATACAGTTTTTTATCTCACAAAATTAGGTTAATGGTCTTAATCAACTCCCCTATTCCATTGTATCCAAGTGTTTTTAAACCAAATGAATCAATGTCTTTCATGTGTGGGTTCTATGTCTCAATATTGGCTTACTTCATTGAAGAATAGCAGATACCAGATGGTTTCAGCTGCTCCTGTTGCATCACTTGTTGTGGAGCAGACAGTCTTACCTTACACTCAAGTTTTTTTTTTGTGGAGAGTGTCTGAAAGGTGCAGCACTCCTCTCCTGTCGCAGCCCGGCTCTTAATCAGTGTGCCCCCCGTGGCCTCACTGAGAAACCGGGCTGTCTGTGGCAGGCTGTGATTGGATGCTGCCATTTTGGTTTCCTGCAATGTTCTGTGAAAGACCTCAGGCATGGACGGCTGGGAGGCAATTGAGGGCGAGAAATACGCTTGTGTTGACAGACAGGCTACATCTTAAAGAATCAGTATTTTTAGAGAACGGTTATTTGCAAAGTGGAATGAGATAAGAATATATTACACCCATGTGAACGACACAACGGCAGCTGTTTGAGATGCAACTGAAGTCCTAATAAGAAAGCAGTGTCTGCATTGTGTCCCAGGCTGATTTTAGAAGTCCGCAGCTGCCCCCACAGGCCATGAAATGAAAATGTGGACTCAACCAGTCAAAGCCTGTCCTTTTTATTCATACTCATTTCTCTCTTCATTGACTCTCTGCAGCTTTCATAGCCAGAAGTGCCTCCTTTTTTCGTAGGGAGTTATTCACAAGACCCGGACCCCTTCGATTATTCTCCAAGAAAATGCAAGCATGGCCGTTAATCCGGGCCCAGACCAAGATTAACTTCACTGCTGCCTCTAACTCTCCCTTTTGTTTGTTTGTCTATTTCACACATGCCCCCTTTACTTATCTGCTGGAATGGTAAATGCCAGTTGTTTTGTTCAAACTAATTCAGGGTGTATTGGAGGGTGATTGTGTTGCTGAGAAGGGCTGCAAGGGCAAAGATAAGCATGTCATTAGTACATCCTCTAGCAAAGGCTGGAGTCCAAGGACCTTATAGACCCTATATTATGTATACAATGAAGGATAGGGCCGTCATATGAATCCATCACGGTGAATCCGGAAGCTATGATTGGATATTGCAATATTAGACATCTGTGTCCTTCCCCTCAAGGGTGTTGCATATAGAGTTGTTTAAGCTCAAAGCAGGATGATGAACTTTCCTGCTACTTTTTCTTCTTTGTTTTTAAGGAAGACATCTCATCATTTATCAGTGAGATTTAGAAAGGATGTACAGAATAGTGTTTTTTAAATTACTCTGCATATTTCTATGGCAGATACACATGCAGCCAGGTATCCATATAGACAGTGCTATTTACACCTGGGCATACATTTGATTATGATTTGAATCTATAGGTTTTTTTTTTTTAAAAGTGACTTTCGGAGGGGGGTTAACTGTTAACTTTTAAAATATATTTTTTACATCAGAATTTAATTAATTTACGGCCTACTGTATATTGCAACATACACACAACTTTTAAAATATACAAATCTTTGCATCACTTTAAGAAAAAATGCATATTTTTAGAATTTATACCCTATAGATGTAAATACTGTATGTATACATTCATTCTTTATTATTTTATTTTCAATTAATGTGCAATGCCTTTTTCACATGTTGCTGTAAGAACAAAAGTTTCCCAATTTGGGATTTATAAAGTATATTTAATATAATTATATATTTCTATGTGAAAATTATAGAATTTGGACTAATCTGAATTCAACTTTTACTTAACAATAAATAGAAGCATAGAATTGAATCATATTTATATTCAGTTTACATTTTAGTCTTGTATACGCCACTTAAGACAATTGCTAGTACGCTACTGTAGTAGTAAGATAGCAGTAAAATAAATGACAATTTAAATTCAAAATGAAATTGGGAGGCTTTAGACTGGTCACTGCCTCTATGAGTCAGTCCCACATATCCACATAATTGCACAAATATGACACTTAGAGTTGCCATGTTTCCACTCGAATATGGAGCCTCTGGTGATAACAAGCTGACATCAGGCACCAATCATGAAGCACTTCCCAACGCAGGCCAGACGCTCCCTCTCATTCAGGTAAAAAATGGCCTCATGTGCAAGCGGCCTTATCTTCTTGACCTGCACTCACTCCCCAAACTCATTTAAAGAAACATCCCATAATCTCCCCTCTACGCCACAGAGACAGAGTCGGTGAAGTGACACTTGTTAGAAAGGTGTTGTTATAGTTCAGTGGACTTTCATTGGCCCATTGAAGGTTTGAAATTCATTTCACAGAGAGATTCATCCGAGTAGATGTATCATGGTACCAATTGCCTCTGCTCATTGTAGTGATGCCTGCAATACAAAGCTTGGCTAACGGAGCACATCCAATACAAACCCCACTTGATATGCATTTAGTAAAACACAAAGGCTTGGAATCATCCCAGGAGGTGGAAACAGTTTCTTGTATTATGTTTGACCAGCGCTGATCACAACTGAACGGGGAGTTTCCAGATTTCCAAGGAGAACTTGTGATTATTCCTCAGTTGACTGACCTTCGAAGGTCAACCAAGGGATTTGTTCTTTCAATCAATATGTCAACTCTACACAATGCCAATCGAAAAAATGCTATATACAACAATGACAGCATTTTTTCTTAAATCTACATTTTTGTATGTACAATTTTTGTGCCAATGCACCACTAATCAACCACTTATTTTCACATTATGATTTGGCATGTAGCTTTCAATTCAACTTTATTCAGAATTTAATGTCTGCATTACGGAACATTTTCTTTGGGTCCCACTGTACCTGTTTTCCTTCCCTACTCTTTACTCTTTTGTGAATGCACACTATGCATTTGTTAGAAGTCCTCTTTCCACGTTTTGCTTCAATCCCATACCTCTATATTTATTTATTCATTTATTCAGGTCATTCGTTCTACATTTGAGCCAATGAACCTGTGCATCCAAAAACAAAAGCCGATCAAAAGAGAACACAGCAGACTAAAGAGAAATCCGAAATGTAAACACATTCACGCCTGCAAGACAACAACACAGAGTTAAATTAAAATGACAGCATGCAGAAATAAATACACAATGGAAAATCTTAATAGGAAAACTGAGACTTTGTTTATTTTAATTATTGTGATTTCATTTTGTGGGGCAGCTAGTGTCCCTATTTTAATTATTCATTGTGCGAGAGCTTAGTGATAAAACCAGGAGGGAAACCAAAAAAGGTCCATATGATGCAGATTTCTGTTCATCAATGAGGTGTTATTAAAGAATCCCAGAAAGGTGTCCTAATATAAAATAACATTGTATTCCTAACAATCAAATTATTTAGATGTATCCAAATCTTTTTCCCCGGCTACCTGAGATACCTGATCTGCATTTCATTTGCATTCAACTGTTTCTCACTATCTATAACCTTGTTTCGAAATGTAATATGAGAGATTTTCCCATCTTATAGGGAAATATATATGTTTCCATGACGGAGCTTATCGTCGGTTTGAACCTGCATAGGAACATTACTCTCAGACCCTGGGGGGGATTCAAAAGAAAAGAGACTGCTCCTGTTCTTCCAGGGGGGGAGGCCAACCTGAGCCCAAGATGACAAGGCTGATAAGAGAGCTAGATGCCATTTTCAGGTCGACTTGTCTGGTGTTTTGCATGAGGAGATGTGCCAAGTGAAGTCTGTTGCTACGCACCAGCTGGACATTGACCTCAGCTGGACACCAGGAGGGCGCTGTGGGATCTGCATCTCAGCACCACCTGAGCCTGAGGGGACTGAAGCACTGCATTCATTGACTTTCAGGGTTGAATGAATGCTGAACACCCCCTTTCTTCTCTTTGTTTGCTGCTTCCATTACTTCAGGCTTTGTAGCATTGTGTTGATCAAACTAAATCGCTCACAACCTTGATGATGCATGGTTAGAAAACATGCTTTTCTGCCAGCAAGTTCCGATGACTCAGTATGCAGGATCAAATTATTCTTTGACTGTGTCCTAATGCCGTTTAACCTTAATTTCACTGCTGAGTAGCTGATCTGCTTTGTGGCACCCGGTTGCGTAAATGTTTCTGTAGGTGGAGCTGTAAACACACAGCACTGCAAACCAAATTAAGTAGAGATGGAGTGGGAAAGGATTGAGAAATATGGGTAAGGGGGGGTGGGCGGTTTTCAGTTTAATCAATCATCCCAACTAAAATCAGGAAAGGAATCCTATTTTCTTCTCTTAAGCGGCTGCGTTGAGCTCGCTCATTTTTCACCTGGGCGAGGCTTCGTTCGTTCATTAGGCAGAGAGATACGGGTGTATGTGGCGGATCTGTGTAGCTGCTTCATTACTCTGAAGACTGGAGAGATCGGACCGCGCTGTAGAATATTTAACCCCCTCCCTCCTTCCCACTCCCCACCACTGACGGGGAATGATGTGTGTTCAATGGGGGCATGATCATAACTCAAGCTACAAGCTGAGAGAGCAGCACTTGCAAGGCAAAGACATGCTGAACCAGTGAAGGCACCGCTCCCCTGAGGAGGGAAATAAAAGCTGTGGCTTTGACTGAAATGTTGATGGCTGAGGAAGATCGCATACCTTTCTGGAACAGCAAATCCCCACTTAAAGGTTCTTTTCAGCGCTTTAAAGGGCAGATCCGATAAACTGGATCTGTTCTGCTGCAGCTCGTGTACTAACCAGAGTTAGGAAAAGGGACCACATTACTCCTGTTCTGGCTGCCTTACACTGGCTCCCTATAGAACACAGGATAGAATTTAAAATTCTTCTTCTCGCCTACAAAGCCCTTAATGGGCAGGCGCCATCTTACCTTAAAGAACTCATTATACCCTACTGTCCTACTAGGGCAGGGGTCTGCAACCTTTTTGACCAAAAGAGCCATTTTGCTCCTTTTTCCCCAAAAATGTTTTGTCTGGAAAAACATATTTCATAGCTTGATAGCTAATAAAGTTGTATTTATTGTTATATCAGACAAAAATTACAGTTTTTTTGCATTTATTAATTTTTGTATGTATTTATTGTCAAAGCATTTAATATATTCATTGCTATCGGGACGTTAAGAGCATTCCATGGAATATAACAAAAAGTGTTTTCTGAAATAAAAGACATACCCCATTGAATTATGACTGAAGATAGTCAGCTGTCTTCCTCTCCCGTGTTGTTCCTCGATACGTAAAGGCTGCAGCACCGTTGACAACTTCTCTCTACATATCAAACATACCGGTAAACCAGCATCGTTTGCTGTGAAAGCATATAACTCTGTCCACACAGAATTTAATTCCTGTGTTCCTCCGGTACTTTTCTTTGATTTATCCATAGTTTGCTCATCGAGCCGGGGGTCCCCGCGCGAGTGCCTCCAAGAAAAGGCGCTCGCGCGGGACCGTAGCAGGATGTGACGCATATTTTAGTTCACCTAATTAAAACCGTTTTGTTTTTTATTTATGTGTCACGGTATCACCTCAAAATACAAGATACGAAACATTTTCAACCGTGCAACAAAATATAAATAGTCCTACAAATACTTTTATTTGATCTCCTTCTTATTTTTTTCTAAACTCAAGGGAGCCAGAGCAGAGGGCTTAAAGGGCCGCATGCGGCCCATGGGCCGCGGGTTGCCGACCCCTGTACTAGGGCATTGCGTTCCAAGAATGCAGGGTTGTTGGTTGTTCCTAGAGTCTCTAAAAGTACAATGGGAGCCAGAGCCTTTTCTTATCAAGCTCCACTTTTGTGGAATCAGCTTCCAGTTTGTGTTCGGACGGGAGACACCCTATCCGTTTTTAAGAGTGCGCTTAAGACCTTCCTTTTTGATAAAGCTTATAGTTAGGGCTGATTAGATTCAGCCCCTAGTTTTGCTGATATAGGCTTAGTTTGTCGGGGGACATCTTACTTCTTCCTTCTCTCTGTCTATACCTGTGTACTCTCATGTTCCGATTAATCCAGCTTCCCCAAATTTCTTTCTTTTTGGTGTCTATATACGCCGGGATCCGGAGTCATGGATGATCCTGCGGTCCTGTGTCATGGATCGCGAGTCCTGGATCTTGAGGATCATAAGTCCTGGATCATAAGTCCTGGATGGATATCCTCGTGGATTCATCTTCTTATTATACACACATGCATTTCCAAACATTTGGACTACCTATGTTGCAAATGTATTATCTTTTCAATTTACACACGGCATCTATTGCACGTCTGTCCGTCCTGGGAGAGGGATCCCTCCTCTGTTGCTCTCCCTGAGGTTTCTCCCATTTTTCCCTTTAAACTGTGGGTTTTCTCTGGAAGTTTTTCCTTGTACGATGTGAGGGTCTAAGGACAGAGGGTGTCGTATTGTCATACTGACATTCTGTACAAACTGTGAAGTCCACTGAGACAAATGTAACATTTGTGATATTGGGCTATATAAATAAACATTGATTGATTGATTGATTGATTGATTGATTGATTGATTGATTCCCAGGGTGTTATAGAAACAGGAGACTTTATCTTCCAACATATGCAGTGGGTATTGATCACTGTGCCAAGACAGCTTTATTACTTATGCATTTGGAGGTCATAGGTCTCTTCATTAGCCTGCAGTGCATTAGACCCAAGAATATGGCTGAAATGTGGCCATACATCGACCATTTTCAGCAGGTGATATGGTTGCAGTTATTGTCTTTTTTAGTGACTGAGGGACAGATCTTATACTGCAGTGCAGCCAACATGCAAAACACCAGACAAGTCGACCTGAAAATGGTATCTAGCTCTCTTATCAGCCTTGTCATCTGGGGCTCAGGTTGGCCTCTCCCCTGGAAGAACAGCAATGTCTGCAAATGTTACCAAAACATTTGAATGGTAACACTGCGCTGAATGTATGCAGTCAGAATTACACTAAGCCATATTGCATGATTTTTCCTTAAGAAAGTGTGTTGAGAAGAAAACAAGAGGAGGAGGAGATGATGATGATGAAATGTGTTTTCTCTTCCAAATAACTTTTTCTAACCAGGAGGTCTGTTTAAAAACTGTTTCACCCTTATGGTTTCTTGCATTCTTGACTTTGTATTAGTTTAGTTAATGCATTCCAATGCAGAAGGCTCCAGGTCTGAGAAGTGAAGCCAATGTAGGGGTAACTTATAATTATATTCTGTTTTAATATCCAGCAGGGTACAAGTACACTGGTTGCAAAAATATGTCTTGATTGTATAGTCAGGTCTATGACTGCGTAAAACATTTTCCTGTCATGTTTATATTCACAATCTTTTGTCTCAAGTCTTATTTAAGACAGATTGTATTATTTTTTGTAATTTATGCTCCCATTTAGAGTAAAAAATGCACAAATAAATGTAACCCTTTAACAGTGAGTTTTCAGTTCATAAAATGTAATGGTTACCTTTAAAGGTCCCATGACATGGCCATTTCTACTGATCATAATTCCATTGTTGAGGTCTACTAGAATAGATTTATATTGTTCAATGTTCCAAAATCACATTGTTTCCTCATACAGCATCTCTGTATAGTATGTGTATTCACTCTCTGTCCTCAACGGCTTGTTGGAGCTCCTGCCCCCCCCCCCCCCCCTCCCTATGAGCCCACTGTGCTCTGATTGGGCAGCTCGCCCACTCTGTTCTGATGAGTCCACCACCGTTACAGCGGAACATCAGTGTTTATGTGTTACAATAGCGTTTGTTAGCAACCAGAAAATGACGAGATGAGAATGCTGCGTGGGGTCTGGGTGCCGTGTTGGCGGGACGTTGCGGGGCTCGCTGCTCCGCCCTTTGAGGCTCGAGGAGTGGACTGTCTGAGCTGGATTACTGGTGTCGTTTCCTGGCTGCTGCGTGGGGTCTGTGAGACAGCGAGACACCGCGGAACTCAGCCTGAGCACCGCGGCTGAGAAAAGATAAGGCTGAGTGTGTGTGTGTGTGTGTGTGTGTGTGTGTGTGTGTGTGTGTGTGTGTGTGTGTGTGTGTGTGTGTGTGTGTGTGTGTGTGTGTGTGTGTGTGTGTGTGTGTGTGTGTGTGTGTGTGTGTGTGTGTGTGTGTGTGTGTGTGTGTGTGTGTGTGTGTGTGTGTGTGTGTGTGTGTGTGTGTGTGTG